>NC_092097.1:61002706-61066822 GCF_045679555.1 Salvelinus alpinus
TCCTGCCCACCTTGGCCTCCCTCAACACCCCAACCTCCCGCCCTTATAGCCCCCTGATCGATCCACCAGGGCTGCTACCCCTTTGTCTCCTTGATTGATAGATGTATTAATTAATTAATTGATTACCTCCCGTCTGGTCTAGTAGTTCCCCCACATAAAGGCCCTCTGCTTTAAACTGTACAAAGTCAAACTGTATATATATATATATATAGAGAGAGAGAGAGCGAGAGGAAAGATGAATACAATTAGTCATTTCTACCATAGATTAAATACTATATCAGCAGTTATTGTTTTCTGTTCTTAATCAGTTGGATGATGGGAATATTGGTCATTGTATTATTATCATTAAAGTGGCCTAAACTAGGCTTTGTTTTAGTTTTTCTGATGGGTACCAAACCTTATTTTCTTTGGGCTCCAGGTTGTTTTTAGAGGAGTTGACTTCCTGTGTGGTTGGTTTACCATGTTGGGGTTGTTCACGTGCTATTACAAATATGGGTTTAATATTGAAGCCAAAAAATCATCAACGTGATTATTTGTTACATCCCTAATGGTCGAACCCTATCCCTGTATGTTGCCCTGGGCAAAGGTACTGCACTATATAGGAAATAGGGTGCTGTTTTGGGAACGTCCGGCCTTCATGAGAGACGAGGGGTTGTTAAAGTGCCTATTGAAACTAAACAGAAGCCAATTCTAAACAACTAAGTTATTGAAACCCATCTGGTGTGTGTAGGTAACTGGGTTTATACCGACATGTATCTCTGCTGAACTATTCCGTCTTTTATCTATGTATTGTAAAAAATAATAATAATAATAACTATGGACAAAATATTCATCATGTTTAAAACAACACTACAGAAGTTGTTATTTGGATGTGATACTAGATGAGTTTTGTTAACTTTGGAGATATGTTGACTCGGAACACAGTTTATTTGGCCTCTGGGTTTTAGCCACAACAAGACATTATGGGCACAAAACCAAACCCCTTCAGTTGATCACGTGTTAAAGGCTGTAGTGGACTGGACCAGTAGTCTGTTTGTCTCTAAACTCTAGCCTGCTAACTCTGGGTTCTTGGCCCATGTGCAGATGGTAACCTACCCAGGGCAAACTCCGAACCTTATACGGTATGACGTGATTAATCTGTTGTAAAAAAATAAATAAAAAAAGTTTAATATGGGCTATGATGGGACCAGAGTTTTTACATCGGGTCAAATGGGTTAAAAACAAAAAACCTCCTGGCCTTGGGTATATGAAAATATGTCAAACTGTAGCAACCTTGTAGTTGTTCGTAAGAATTATATTTTAAAGAAGAGGGGGGGGGGGTCCTACTGTATACACAGAGAAAGCAACATGATTGGACAATAAAACTCATAGGGCTGAGCTTGCTATAATGCAGGTTTGCATCGTGTGGTCTTTCCCTATGCAACTGTAGGCCTAATGAAAATGTACCTCAGTCTTGTCAGCTATTGTGGTTATTGATTCATTCCAGTCTAGGTAGCCTAGTCAGCCCGAGTTTGAATGTAAAACCAAATTTGATCCCATTCACATTTTCTCAGAAACAAAATGAGCTATAAATACAGGACGTTACTGCTTAATTTACCCTGGCCAGAGGGACTGGGCACGGTAGAGGCTAGACTGCAGCTGTCAGTAACCAACAGTTGATCAGACTGAGATCGCTGACATGTTTAGGTGTATAGGCTGCTACATTTGTGTCTGTCGAGAGTGATGTGTTGTCATGCTTGCTAAATAAATACTGGAGGAACGTGGAAAGCACACCTTGAGCTTTGTGCCTGGCCTGCACTTGCTGCCGTTTCCGTGAATCTGATTGGTCAAGACACGCAAAGAGCCTGCAGCAGCACTCCGATGTGAAGGACAGACATTTGTTTTGTGCAAGTTGACAAATCGGTCTAAAAAAATAACAGCACTTTGTGTATTTTATCAAACTAAATCCAAAGTGGTGTTAAGTGTTAAATGTAGTGCCTCATGTTTACCTATGTCTATGGTTCTAGTCCCAGACCCTGCCCATGTCTATGGTTCTAGTCCCAGACCCTGCCCATGTGTCTATGGTTCTAGTCCCAGACCCTGCCCATGTGTCTATGGTTCTAGTCCCAGACCCTGCCCGTGTCTGGTTCTAGTCCCATCCCTGCCCATGTCTATGGTTCTAGTCCCAGACCCTGCCCATGTCTGGTTCTAGTCCCATCCCTGCCCATGTCTATGGTTCTAGTCCCAGACCCTGCCCATGTCTGGTTCTAGTCCCATCCCTGCCCATGTCTATGGTTCTAGTCCCAGACCCTGCCCATGTCTGGTTCTAGTCCCATCCCTGCCCATGTCTATGGTTCTAGTCCCAGACCCTGCCCATGTCTGGTTCTAGTCCCATCCCTGCCCATGTCTATGGTTCTAGTCCCAGACCCTGCCCATGTCTATGGTTCTAGTCCCAGACCCTGCCCATGTGTCTATGGTTCTAGTCCCAGACCCTGCCCATGTGTCTATGGTTCTAGTCCCAGACCCTGCCCATGTCTATGGTTCTAGTCCCAGACCCTGCCCATGTCTATGGTTCTAGTCCCAGACCCTGCCCATGTCTATGGTTCTAGTCCCAGACCCTGCCCATGTCTATGGTTCTAGTCCCAGACCCTGCCCATGTGTCTATGGTTCTAGGCCCTCTGTACTTTATGGGTTCTAGTCCCCAGGCCCAAGCGCACAGTATGTTTTGGGTTCTAGTCCCCAGACTGTTCTCTGTACTTTATGGGTTCTAGTCCCATACCAGTATGTTAATGGTTGTATTCCCAGCCAGCCAGAAAGACCTCTGTACCACAGATCACTACTCCAAACTCACCTGAGGATGAATCTGCTGCCTTATCTGTCTGTGACATGGAGTTCCCCGTCGAATCTGGAGCAGAAAGCTATAAACATGTCAGACTGGTTGGTTTGGCATTATTTGTTATCCTACCACTAAGCACAGTGATGTTCACTACCAGTCCAGTGTGGTTTATAAAGAGGTTGAAAGGTCAGAGGTTAACCTGGGTGTTGTGTTTTGAGACTGGATCAATGTGAATCAGGGAGACGATCAACATGACGAAAGAAGGAAAGTTTAAGGGTTTACCGTTGTGTGTGTGTGTGATGTCTGGTTAAAACAGACATAATGCTGGCATCACCATTAAGCTCCCTGATTCAGTGTGGAACCAGGATCATACAGAGTTTACTGGCTTTGCAAAGCAGCTATTCATCCTATTTCACTGTGTCAGTAAATGTCATTTTCAACGCACCCTGATCTAAACCCTATCCTGTGACACCACCACCTAAGCACAGGACTGGGCTGTACAGGAGACACCAGGAAGGAGGAGGTGGAGGAATGATGAGGTTAAAATCAGGCCAGCCAGCCAGCCAGCGGGACACCTTGAACTACATCCATGTTATTCACACAATCACACAGTGACATCACTCAGTAACTGTGTGTTTACATCACAAGGCCTCGCATCGATCATCATCTGAAGGACACAACAACAATTCCCTTTTTCACGCTTTCCAAATGTGATGTTTATCGCTAGAATGTGTAAAAAAATAAGAAAGCCGTCTCAAGTCACCCCACAGTATGTGTTTTGGATATACAGTGAGCTCCAAAGTATTGGAACACTTTTTGTTGTTTGGTTCTGTACTCCAACACTTTCGATTTGAAATTATATGACTATGGGGTCGAAGTGCCGACTGTCAGCTTTAATTTGAGGGTATTTTCATCCATATCAGTTGAACCGTTTAGAAATTACAGCACTTTTTGTACATAATCCCCCCCATTTTAGGGGACCAAAAGTATTGGGAACATTTCACTGAGTATTAAAGTAGTCAACTTTAGTATTTGGTCTCATATTGATAGCAGATTCTGACTACATCAAGCTTGTGACTACACACACTCGTTGGCTGCATTTGCTGTTTGTTTTGGCTTGTGTTTCAGATGATTTTGTACACAATAGAAATGAATGATAAATAATGTATTGTGTCATTTTGGAGGTCACTTTTATTGTAAATAAGAATAGAATGTCTTTCTAAATACTAATACATTCATGTGGATGCTACCGTGTTTTAGGATCATTCTGATTTGAGTTTTGAATGAGAAATGTAGAGGCACAAATACACCCCCAAGCCATGCTAAACCTCTCAACAAACCGCAGATGCATCCAACAAGTGTGTAGCGTCACAATCTTGCTGTAGTCGTTGCCTGCTAGGAATAAGGGACCAAATACTACCTTCTGACTACTTTAATACACATATAAGAGATATTGTCCCAATACTTTTAGTCCCCCGTTTTAGGGGACCACGTCCAAAAAAGGGAAGTAATTTCTGTTCACCTGAATTAAATGAAAATACCCTCAAATTAAAGCCGACAGCTGACAGTCTGCACTTTGACCTCAGTCGTTGTTTCTTTTCAAGTCCAGAGTGCTGGAGTTCGAGCCAAAACAACAAATGTGTGACTGTCCCAATGCTTTTTTTTGATTTGTTCACTGTGTGTGTGTTTGTGTAAATATACATTCTTCGACACAAAATAAAAGTTGATACTCAAGTGATATTGGTCACATCATCCAACCTGCCGCTTGAGCTGATATTCTAATAGGATGGGTGGGTGAGTCTGTGTGGGCCTATCAATAATACACTTAACCTCAGCCCATCCCAAATGGCACCCTATTCCCTATATAGTGCACTACTTTAGACCAGGACCCTATTCCCTATATAGTGCACTACTTTAGACCAGGGCCCTATTCCCTATATAGTGCACTACTTTAGACCAGGGCCCTATTCCCTATATAGTGCACTACTTTAGACCAGGGCCCTATTCCCTATATAGTGCACTACTTTAGACCAGGACCCTATTCCCTATATAGTGCACTACTTTAGACCAGGGCCCTATTCCCTATATAGTGCACTACTTTAGACCAGGGCCCTATTCCCTATATAGTGCACTACTTTAGACCAGGACCCTATTCCCTATATAGTGCACTACTTTAGACCAGGGCCCTATTCCCTATATAGGGCACTACTTTAGACCAGAGCCCTATTCCCTATGTAGTGCACTACTACAGACCAGGGCCCTATTCCCTATATAGTGCACTACTTTAGACCAGGGCCCTATTCCCTATATAGTGTACTACTATAGACCAGGACCCTATTCCCTATATAGTGCACTACTTTAGACCAGGGCCCTATTCCCTATATAGTGCACTACTTTAGACCAGGGCCCTATTCCCTATATAGTGCACTACTTTAGACCAGGGCCCTATTCCCTATATAGTGCACTACTTTAGACCAGGGCCCTATTCCCTATATAGTGCACTACTTTAGACCAGGACCCTATTCCCTATATAGTGCACTACTTTAGACCAGGGCCCTATTCCCTATATAGTGCACTACTTTAGACCAGGGCCCTATTCCCTATATAGTGCACTACTTTAGACCAGGACCCTATTCCCTATATAGTGCACTACTTTAGACCAGGGCCCTATTCCCTATATAGTGCACTACTTTAGACCAGAGCCCTATTCCCTATATAGTGCACTACTTTAGACCAGGGCCCTATTCCCTATATAGTGTACTACTTTAGACCAGGGCCCTATTCCCTATATAGTGTACTACTATAGACCAGGACCCTATTCCCTATATAGTGCACTACTTTAGACCAGGGCCCTATTCCCTATATAGTGCACTACTGTTAGTGCACTATATAGGGATGTGGGAGCCTTTTGCGATGCACCCCCCCTCCCCCCCGGGTCTTCACGTTTCAGTTCAACGTGCCACCATTCATTATTTAAATGAGGGTTTCAATCACTTTCACTTTAATCAGTTATTGTTGGCTTTTTTTGTTTTGGATTTATTTCAGTCGTAACTTTGGCTAAAATCAATTGGTACATAAAAAAAAAATGATTCACCCCCCCCACATTTACGGTATCGGTATTTTTCTAAGCGTAATAAAAAAAACTTTGCGTTTTATTTTTTTTCTGTCACATAAGTAACATCTAGTGTTCATATATTTAGATGTTTCATGATCAAACTGATTAAAGTCTCAGAATGCATGTGTTTTTAATCAGCATAATTCACGTACTTCCTGAACAACAAGGAATCCAGTCATTTTGGTCATCTGAAAATAATTCGCATCAAATAATTTTATCACCAGTTTTATTAGACTACTTAAAGAGTTACTGAAGAGTACAGACTGAGTATAGTTTGGTAAAGTACTGTAGTTTATACAACCAACACAGGGAATGTCAGAATATCTATACAATTGATCGGTGTTTCTTACTGAATCATATCATACTGAATTATTTGTATAATTTATTCAAACATTTTGTTATTAAAAGAAAATAGTTTGTCATATTTAATATTCCAACGGGTTTTGATTTCCTCCTGAAAAAGAACGATTAAAGAATCAGTCGTGATACCAAGCCAGTGGCACACACCGTGTTCTCAACATGGTTCTATTTGAATATTATTATTTTTTGTTTAACAACCTCTACAGGATCGGTGTCCCCCCCCCCCGCGGGACGGTTGCGCTAACGTGCGCTAATGCGATTAGCATGAGGTTTGTAAGTAACAAGAACATTTCCCAGGACAGTAAGTTTGATCCCTTGCTGTCTCTGGCTCCACACCCACACAGCTATCTAGATGTGTGAAGGTTTGGGTATTTTCTGTAGGGAAGCTAATGATCCATCATGTATGACATTCAGATGATGAAGGGAAAAAAAATAGAAAGCACTTGTTTTTTGTTTGTATTTCTTTTACCAGATCTAATGTCTTATATTCACCTACATTAATTTCACATTTCCACAAACTTCAAAGTGTTTCCTTTCAAATGGTATCAAGAATATGCACATCCTTGCTTCAGGTCCTGAGCTACAGGCAGTTAGATTTTTTTTTTAAAGGGTCCGATCCTAAAGATGTTCAAATTCTATTTTGTAAAGAAATTGAAAGTTATACTAGAGTTTACAGACTACATGTAAGTATTTGCAATAGCGTGATGTGCATGAGTTTAATAAAACAACTTTACTTTCCTGCATGTCTGTCATTGTGACTCTGTAGTCATATGTTATTGTCTTAGGTTACACTTTATTTTAAAGTTCTTATTTTTATGCGCACCACTTAGGGTTAGTTAGGTCAGTGTTAAATAGCGCTCATTTTAGATTAGGAACTGCAAAAATACTTTAATGAAAAAATACTTTAATGAAGAGTAAATGGTTTATAAATGTGGGAGTTATGATTTAATAAATGGTTTATTACCGACCGTTAAAATATAGTGTTACCTAATCTGTCATTTTTACAGCATGAATCCAGCTCGTTGCTGCCTAGTGATCCATCCAGGTCTATAACGTGGCTTGTTGCTGACTGGTGATCCATCCAGCTTTATAACGTGGCTTGTTGCTGCCTAGTGATCCATCCAGGTCTATAACGTGGCTTGTTGCTGCCTGGTGATCCATCCAGCTTTATAACGTGGCTCGTTGCTGCCTAGTGATCCATCCAGCTTTATAACGTGGCTCGTTGCTGACTAGTGATCCATCCAGCTCTATAACGTGGCTCGTTGCTGACTGGTGATCCATCCAGCTCTATAACGTGGCTCGTTGCTGACTAGTGATCCATCCAGCTCTATAACGTGGCTCGTTGCTGCCTAGTGATCCATCCAGCTCTATAACGTGGCTCGTTGCTGCCTGGTGATCCATCCAGCTTTATAACGTGGCTCGTTGCTGCCTAGTGATCCATCCAGCTTTATAACGTGGCTCGTTGCTGACTAGTGATCCATCCAGCTCTATAACGTGGCTCGTTGCTGACTGGTGATCCATCCAGCTCTATAACGTGGCTCGTTGCTGACTAGTGATCCATCCAGCTCTATAACGTGGCTCGTTGCTGCCTAGTGATCCATCCAGCTCTATAACGTGGCTCGTTGCTGCCTAGTGATCCATCCAGCTCTATAACGTGGCTCGTTGCTGACTAGTGATCCATCCAGCTCTATAACGTGGCTCGTTGCTGCCTAGTGATCCATCCAGCTTTATAACGTGGCTCGTTGCTGACTAGTGATCCATCCAGCTTTATAACGTGGCTCGTTGCTGACTAGTGATCCATCCAGCTTTATAACGTGGCTCGTTGCTGACTAGTGATCCATCCAGCTTTATAACGTGGCTCGTTGCTGCCTAGTGATCCATCCAGCTTTATAACGTGGCTTTTTAACTGCCCTCTGACTAAAGGTACGTGTGAGTAACAACGAACAGACATGAAAGATGAACACACATGGATCAGGTCTGCCAACAATAGCAGCCTTCTGGGGGTTTTTGGGGCTATGAACACAAGATGACCCCTGACCCCTAATGTCCACTTAGTCACTAAATCCAGCACTCAAAATACCGGTATTGTTCTGGATGAATGCTTTTCTTAGACAGTAGGCTACAGTTAGAATCATTCCCTGTAATCTCTATAGAACCAAAGGGGTCTGTCTGTAGTGTTGTCTAGAGGGGTCTGTCTGTCTGTAGTGTTTTCTAGAAGGGTCTGTAGTGTTGTCTAGAGGGGTCTGTAGTGTTGTCTAGAGGGGTCTGTAGTGTTGTCTAGAAGGGTCTGTAGTGTTGTCTAGAGGGGTCTGTAGTGCTGTCTAGAGGGGTCTGTAGTGTTGTCTAGAGGGGTCTGTAGTGTTGTCTAGAGGGGTCTGTAGTGTTGTCTAGAGGGGTCTGTCTGTAGTGTTGTCTAGAGGGGTCTGTAGTGTTGTCGATAAGGGTCTGTAGTGTTGTCTAGAAGGGTCTGTAGTGTTGTCTAGAGGGGTCTGTAGTGTTGTCTAGAGGGGTCTGTAGTGTTGTCTAGAGGGGTCTGTAGTGTTGTCTAGAGGGGTCTGTAGTGTTGTCTAGAGGGGTCTGTAGTGTTGTCTAGAGGGGTCTGTAGTGTTGTCTAGAGGGGTCTGTAGTGTTGTCTAGAGGGGTCTGTAGTGTTGTCTAGAGGGGTCTGTCTGTAGCGTTGTCTAGAGGGGTCTGTAGTGTTGTCTAGAAGGGTCTGTAGTGTTGTCTAGAGGGGTCTGTAGTGTTGTCTAGAGGGGTCTGTAGTGTTGTCTAGAGGGGTCTGTAGTGTTGTCTAGAAGGGTCTGTAGTGTTGTCTAGAAGGGTCTGTAGTGTTGTCTAGAGGGGTCTGTAGTGTTGTCTAGAGGGGTCTGTAGTGTTGTCTAGAGGGGTCTGTAGTGTTGTCTAGAGGGGTCTGTAGTGTTGTCTAGAGGGGTCTGTAGTGTTGTCTAGAGGGGTCTGTAGTGTTGTCTAGAAGGGTCTGTAGTGTTGTCTAGAAGGGTCTGTAGTGTTGTCTAGAGGGGTCTGTAGTGTTGTCTAGAGGGGTCTGTAGTGTTGTCTAGAAGGGTCTGTAGTGTTGTCTAGAGGGGTCTGTAGTGTTGTCTAGAAGGGTCTGTAGTGTTGTCTAGAGGGGTCTGTCTGTAGTGTTGTCTAGAGGGGTCTGTAGTGTTGTCTAGAAGGGTCTGTAGTGTTGTCTAGAGGGGTCTGTAGTGTTGTCTAGAGGGGTCTGTCTGTAGTGTTGTCTAGAGGGGTCTGTAGTGTTGTCTAGAGGGGTCTGTCTGTAGTGTTGTCTAGAGGGGTCTGTCTGTAGTGTTGTCTAGAGGGGTCTGTAGTGTTGTCTAGAGGGGTCTGTAGTGTTGTCTAGAGGGGTCTGTAGTGTTGTCTAGAGGGGTCTGTAGTGTTGTCTAGAGGGGTCTGTAGTGTTGTCTAGAAGGGTCTGTAGTGTTGTCTAGAGGGGTCTGTAGCGTTGTCTAGAGGGGTCTGTCTGTAGTGTTGTCTAGAGGGGTCTGTAGTGTTGTCTAGAGGGGTCTGTAGTGTTGTCTAGAGGGGTCTGTCTGTAGTGTTGTCTAGAGGGGTCTGTAGTGTTGTCTAGAGGGGTCTGTCTGTAGTGTTGTCTAGAGGGGTCTGTAGTGTTGTCTAGAGGGGTCTGTAGTGTTGTCTAGAGGGGTCTGTCTGTAGTGTTGTCTAGAGGGGTCTGTCTGTAGTGTTGTCTAGAGGGGTCTGTAGTGTTGTCTAGAAGGGTCTGTAGTGTTGTCTAGAGGGGTCTGTCTGTAGTGTTGTCTAGAGGGGTCTGTAGTGTTGTCTAGAGGGGTCTGTCTGTAGTGTTGTCTAGAGGGGTCTGTAGTGTTGTCTAGAGGGGTCTGTAGTGTTGTCTAGAGGGGTCTGTCTGTAGTGTTGTCTAGAGGGGTCTGTCTGTAGTGTTGTCTAGAGGGGTCTGTCTGTAGTGTTGTCTAGAGGGGTCTGTAGTGTTGTCTAGAGGGGTCTGTCTGTAGTGTTGTCTAGAAGGGTCTGTAGTGTTGTCTAGAGGGGTCTGTAGTGTTGTCTAGAAGGGTCTGTCTGTAGTGTTGTCTAGAGGGGTCTGTAGTGTTGTCTAGAGGGGTCTGTAGTGTTGTCTAGAAGGGTCTGTAGTGTTGTCTAGAGGGGTCTGTCTGTAGCGTTGTCTAGAGGGGTCTGTAGTGTTGTCTAGAGGGGTATGTAGTGTTGTCTAGAGGGGTCTGTAGTGTTGTCTAGAGGGGTCTGTCTGTAGCGTTGTCTAGAGGGGTCTGTAGTGTTGTCTAGAGGGGTATGTAGTGTTGTCTAGAGGGGTCTGTAGTGTTGTCTAGAGGGGTCTGTCTGTAGCGTTGTCTAGAGGGGTCTGTAGTGTTGTCTAGAGGGGTATGTAGTGTTGTCTAGAGGGGTCTGTAGTGTTGTCTAGAGGGGTCTGTCTGTAGTGTTGTCTAGAGGGGTCTGTAGTGTTGTCTAGAGGGGTCTGTAGTGTTGTCTAGAGGGGTCTGTAGTGTTGTCTAGAGGGGTCTGTAGTGTTGTCTAGAGGGGTCTGTCTGTAGCGTTGTCTAGAGGGGTCTGTAGTGTTGTCTAGAAGGGTCTGTAGTGTTGTCTAGAGGGGTCTGTAGTGTTGTCTAGAGGGGTCTGTAGTGTTGTCTAGAGGGGTCTGTAGTGTTGTCTAGAAGGGTCTGTAGTGTTGTCTAGAAGGGTCTGTAGTGTTGTCTAGAGGGGTCTGTAGTGTTGTCTAGAGGGGTCTGTAGTGTTGTCTAGAAGGGTCTGTAGTGTTGTCTAGAGGGGTCTGTAGTGTTGTCTAGAGGGGTCTGTAGTGTTGTCTAGAGGGGTCTGTAGTGTTGTCTAGAAGGGTCTGTAGTGTTGTCTAGAAGGGTCTGTAGTGTTGTCTAGAGGGGTCTGTAGTGTTGTCTAGAGGGGTCTGTAGTGTTGTCTAGAAGGGTCTGTAGTGTTGTCTAGAGGGGTCTGTAGTGTTGTCTAGAAGGGTCTGTAGTGTTGTCTAGAGGGGTCTGTCTGTAGTGTTGTCTAGAGGGGTCTGTAGTGTTGTCTAGAAGGGTCTGTAGTGTTGTCTAGAGGGGTCTGTAGTGTTGTCTAGAGGGGTCTGTCTGTAGTGTTGTCTAGAGGGGTCTGTAGTGTTGTCTAGAGGGGTCTGTCTGTAGTGTTGTCTAGAGGGGTCTGTCTGTAGTGTTGTCTAGAGGGGTCTGTAGTGTTGTCTAGAGGGGTCTGTAGTGTTGTCTAGAGGGGTCTGTAGTGTTGTCTAGAGGGGTCTGTAGTGTTGTCTAGAGGGGTCTGTAGTGTTGTCTAGAAGGGTCTGTAGTGTTGTCTAGAGGGGTCTGTAGCGTTGTCTAGAGGGGTCTGTCTGTAGTGTTGTCTAGAGGGGTCTGTAGTGTTGTCTAGAGGGGTCTGTAGTGTTGTCTAGAGGGGTCTGTCTGTAGTGTTGTCTAGAGGGGTCTGTAGTGTTGTCTAGAGGGGTCTGTCTGTAGTGTTGTCTAGAGGGGTCTGTAGTGTTGTCTAGAGGGGTCTGTAGTGTTGTCTAGAGGGGTCTGTCTGTAGTGTTGTCTAGAGGGGTCTGTCTGTAGTGTTGTCTAGAGGGGTCTGTAGTGTTGTCTAGAAGGGTCTGTAGTGTTGTCTAGAGGGGTCTGTCTGTAGTGTTGTCTAGAGGGGTCTGTAGTGTTGTCTAGAGGGGTCTGTCTGTAGTGTTGTCTAGAGGGGTCTGTAGTGTTGTCTAGAGGGGTCTGTAGTGTTGTCTAGAGGGGTCTGTCTGTAGTGTTGTCTAGAGGGGTCTGTCTGTAGTGTTGTCTAGAGGGGTCTGTCTGTAGTGTTGTCTAGAGGGGTCTGTAGTGTTGTCTAGAGGGGTCTGTCTGTAGTGTTGTCTAGAAGGGTCTGTAGTGTTGTCTAGAGGGGTCTGTAGTGTTGTCTAGAAGGGTCTGTCTGTAGTGTTGTCTAGAGGGGTCTGTAGTGTTGTCTAGAGGGGTCTGTAGTGTTGTCTAGAAGGGTCTGTAGTGTTGTCTAGAGGGGTCTGTCTGTAGCGTTGTCTAGAGGGGTCTGTAGTGTTGTCTAGAGGGGTAGTGTTGTAGGGGTGTTGTCTAGAGGGGTCTGTAGTGTTGTCTGCCCCAGGACCGTGATCCCAGGCCTGTCCGGCTTCCCTCTGAGGAAACACTGCTGCTTGTTGATAGTGTGACTCATTACAGAAGTAGTCTTTGAGGACAGTCATGTCTTGTATTCAAAATGAGGATCACAAAAGCAGGATAAAAGCGGTTTCCCACAAACATGTTGGAATTCAACTGATATGACACACACAGAGCCATGTAAGAATCAAATGTGGCTCCCTTTAATGAACAACATGAGAGAGGCTGATTGCTAGGTTTAGTAACGAGAGGTGTGGTGATGTTAAGATGAGCTGTCTGAGCTGACCCTGGACCCACTGGATCCTGGCCAGCAAGGGAGAAGACAGGAAGTACACCGTCACCGCCCTCCGAGTCCGCCCTGTAGCGATATCAACGCCCTTAGCCATACAGACACACATTTAAAATGATGCTATAGCTAACATCTCCATGAGCTCAATCACCCTCGTTCCCTTCAGACAGACCTCGGAGCTCAATCCCCCTCGTTCCCTTCAGGCAGACCTCGGAGCTCAATCCCCCTCGTTCCCTTCAGACAGACCTCGGAGCTCAATCCCCCTCGTTCCCTTCAGACAGACCTCGGAGCTCAATCCCCCTCGTTCCCTTCAGGCAGACCTCGGAGCTCAATCACCCTCGTTCCCTTCAGACAGACCTCGGAGCTCAATCCCCCTCGTTCCCTTCAGGCAGACCTCGGAGCTCAATCACCCTCGTTCCCTTCAGATAGACCTCGGAGCTCAATCCCCCTCGTTCCCTTCAGGCAGACCTCGGAGCTCAATCCCCCTCGTTCCCTTCAGGCAGACCTCGGAGCTCAATCACCCTCGTTCCCTTCAGGCAGACCTCGGAGCTCAATCCCCCTCGTTCCCTTCAGGCAGACCTCGGAGCTCAATCCCCCTCGTTCCCTTCAGGCAGACCTCGGAGCTCAATCACCCTCGTTCCCTTCAGACAGACCTCGGAGCTCAATCCCCCTCGTTCCCTTCAGACAGACCTCGGAGCTCAATCCCCCTCGTTCCCTTCAGACAGACCTCGGAGCTCAATCACCCTCGTTCCCTTCAGACAGACCTCGGAGCTCAATCCCCCTCGTTCCCTTCAGACAGACCTCGGAGCTCAATCCCCCTCGTTCCCTTCAGACAGACCTCGGAGCTCAATCCCCCTCGTTCCCTTCAGACAGACCTCGGAGCTCAATCACCCTCGTTCCCTTCAGACAGACCTCGGAGCTCAATCACCCTCGTTCCCTTCAGACAGACCTCGGAGCTCAATCACCCTCGTTCCCTTCAGGCAGACCTCGGAGCTCAATCCCCCTCGTTCCCTTCAGACAGACCTCGGAGCTCAATCCCCCTCGTTCCCTTCAGACAGACCTCGGAGCTCAATCACCCTCGTTCCCTTCAGATAGACCTCGGAGCTCAATCACCCTCGTTCCCTTCAGGCAGACCTCGGAGCTCAATCCCCCTCGTTCCCTTCAGACAGACCTCGGAGCTCAATCCCCCTCGTTCCCTTCAGACAGACCTCGGAGCTCAATCCCCCTCGTTCCCTTCAGGCAGACCTCGGAGCTCAATCCCCCTCGTTCCCTTCAGACAGACCTCGGAGCTCAATCCCCCTCGTTCCCTTCAGACAGACCTCGGAGCTCAATCCCCCTCGTTCCCTTCAGACAGACCTCGGAGCTCAATCCCCCTCGTTCCCTTCAGACAGACCTCGGAGCTCAATCACCCTCGTTCCCTTCAGACAGACCTCGGAGCTCAATCCCCCTCGTTCCCTTCAGACAGACCTCGGAGCTCAATCCCCCTCGTTCCCTTCAGGCAGACCTCGGAGCTCAATCCCCCTCGTTCCCTTCAGACAGACCTCGGAGCTCAATCACCCTCGTTCCCTTCAGACAGACCTCGGAGCTCAATCACCCTCGTTCCCTTCAGGCAGACCTCGGAGCTCAATCCCCCTCGTTCCCTTCAGACAGACCTCGGAGCTCAATCCCCCTCGTTCCCTTCAGACAGACCTCGGAGCTCAATCCCCCTCGTTCCCTTCAGGCAGACCTCGGAGCTCAATCACCCTCGTTCTCTTCAGACAGACCTCGGAGCTCAATCCCCCTCGTTCCCTTCAGACAGACCTCGGAGCTCAATCCCCCTCGTTCCCTTCAGACAGACCTCGGAGCTCAATCCCCCTCGTTCCCTTCAGACAGACCTCGGAGCTCAATCACCCTCGTTCCCTTCAGACAGACCTCGGAGCTCAATCCCCCTCGTTCCCTTCAGACAGACCTCGGAGCTCAATCCCCCTCGTTCCCTTCAGGCAGACCTCGGAGCTCAATCCCCCTCGTTCCCTTCAGACAGACCTCGGAGCTCAATCACCCTCGTTCCCTTCAGACAGACCTCGGAGCTCAATCACCCTCGTTCCCTTCAGGCAGACCTCGGAGCTCAATCCCCCTCGTTCCCTTCAGACAGACCTCGGAGCTCAATCCCCCTCGTTCCCTTCAGACAGACCTCGGAGCTCAATCCCCCTCGTTCCCTTCAGGCAGACCTCGGAGCTCAATCACCCTCGTTCTCTTCAGACAGACCTCGGAGCTCAATCCCCCTCGTTCCCTTCAGACAGACCTCGGAGCTCAATCCCCCTCGTTCCCTTCAGACAGACCTCGGAGCTCAATCCCCCTCGTTCCCTTCAGACAGACCTCGGAGCTCAATCACCCTCGTTCCCTTCAGACAGACCTCGGAGCTCAATCCCCCTCGTTCCCTTCAGACAGACCTCGGAGCTCAATCACCCTCGTTCCCTTCAGGCAGACCTCGGTTCAAATAGTATCTGAAACAATGCTTGATTGAGCTGAAGTAATTATTGATGGAGCTTGCCTGGCACAATAGAATCGATAGAAGAAAAAAACAAAGTGCAAACTCTGCTCTGTCACTTTACTGCTTTCTGTTCCTGACCACTGAGTGGATCCAACAGGAAGTACACCGTCACCGCCCTCAGAGTCCGCCCTGTAGCGATATCAATGCCCTGCGGCCTACAGAATTCCAGACGCACCTCCCTTAAAGCTACAGTCTGGGGGTTCGAAAAACAACAACGCGACTGCCCCGGGTTATGTCAGTAGTCTAGTGTGAGGGGTTATAACAGTAGTCTAGTGTGAGGGGTTATGACAGTAGTCTAGTGAGGGGTTATGTCAGTAGTCTAGTGTGAGGGGTTATGACAGTAGTCTAGTGAGGGGTTATGTCAGTAGTCTAGTGTGAGGGGTTATGTCAGTAGTCTAGTGTGAGGGGTTATGACAGTAGTCTAGTGTGAGGGGTTATAACAGTAGTCTAGTGTGAGGGGTTATATCAGTAGTCTAGTGCGAGGGGTTATAACAGTAGTCTAGTGTAAGGGGTTATGACAGTAGTCTAGTGTGAGGGGTTATGTCAGTAGTCTAGTGTGAGGGGTTATAACAGTAGTCTAGTGTGAGGGGTTATGACAGTAGTCTAGTGAGGGGTTATGTCAGTAGTCTAGTGTGAGGGGTTATGTCAGTAGTCTAGTGTGAGGGGTTATGACAGTAGTCTAGTGAGGGGTTATGTCAGTAGTCTAGTGAGGGGTTATGTCAGTAGTCTAGTGTGAGGGGTTATAACAGTAGTCTAGTGTGAGGGGTTATGACAGTAGTCTAGTGAGGGGTTATGTCAGTAGTCTAGTGTGAGGGGTTATGTCAGTAGTCTAGTGTGAGGGGTTATGTCAGTAGTCTAGTGTGAGGGGTTATAACAGTAGTCTAGTGTGAGGGGTTATGACAGTAGTCTAGTGAGGGGTTATGTCAGTAGTCTAGTGTGAGGGGTTATGACAGTAGTCTAGTGTGAGGGGTTATAACAGTAGTCTAGTGTGAGGGGTTATATCAGTAGTCTAGTGCGAGGGGTTATAACAGTAGTCTAGTGTGAGGGGTTATGACAGTAGTCTAGTGTGAGGGGTTATGTCAGTAGTCTAGTGAGGGGTTATGTCAGTAGTCTAGTGTGAGGGGTTATAACAGTAGTCTAGTGTGAGGGGTTATGACAGTAGTCTAGTGTGAGGGGTTATGACAGTAGTCTAGTGTGAGGGGTTATAACAGTAGTCTAGTGCGAGGGGTTATATCAGTAGTCTAGTGCGAGGGGTTATGACAGTAGTCTGGTGTGAGGGGTTATAGCAGTAGTCTAGTGTGAGGGGTTATATCAGTAGTCTAGTGCGAGGGGTTATGTCAGTAGTCTAGTGTGAGGGGTTATAGCAGTAGTCTAGTGTGAGGGGTTATGTCAGTAGTCTAGTGTGAGGGGTTATGTCAGTAGTCTAGTGTGAGGGGTTATGTCAGTAGTCTAGCGTGAGGGGTTATGACAGTAGTCTAGTGAGGGGTTATGTCAGTAGTCTAGTGTGAGGGGTTATGTCAGTAGTCTAGTGTGAGGGGTTATGTCAGTAGTCTAGTGTGAGGGGTTATGACAGTAGTCTAGTGTGAGGGGTTATGTCAGTAGTCTAGTGTGAGGGGTTATGACAGTAGTCTAGTGTGAGGGGTTATAACAGTAGTCTAGTGTGAGGGGTTATAACAGTAGTCTAGTGTGAGGGGTTATAACAGTAGTCTAGTGTGAGGGGTTATATCAGTAGTCTAGTGTGGGGTTATGTCAGTAGTCTAGTGTGAGGGGTTATGTCAGTAGTCTAGTGTGAGGGGTTATGACAGTAGTCTAGTGTGAGGGGTTATGACAGTAGTCTAGTGTGAGGGGTTATAACAGTAGTCTAGTGTGAGGGGTTATAACAGTAGTCTAGTGTGGGGTTATGTCAGTAGTCTAGTGTGAGGGGTTATGACAGTAGTCTAGTGTGAGGGGTTATGACAGTAGTCTAGTGTGAGGGGTTATAACAGTAGTCTAGTGTGAGGGGTTATGACAGTAGTCTGGTGTGAGGGGTTATATCAGTAGTCTAGTGTGAGGGGTTATATCAGTAGTCTAGTGTGAGGGGTTATATCAGTCGTCTAGTGTGAGGGGTTATGACAGTAGTCTAGTGTGAGGGGTTATAACAGTAGTCTAGTGTGAGGGGTTATATCAGTAGTCTAGTGTGAGGGGTTATAACAGTAGTCTAGTGTGAGGGGTTATGACAGTAGTCTAGTGAGGGGTTATGTCAGTAGTCTAGTGTGAGGGGTTATAACAGTAGTCTAGTGTGAGGGGTTATGACAGTAGTCTAGTGTGAGGGGTTATGACAGTAGTCTAGTGTGAGGGGTTATAACAGTAGTCTAGTGTGAGGGGTTATATCAGTAGTCTAGTGCGAGGGGTTATGACAGTAGTCTGGTGTGAGGGGTTATAGCAGTAGTCTAGTGTGAGGGGTTATATCAGTAGTCTAGTGCGAGGGGTTATGTCAGTAGTCTAGTGTGAGGGGTTATAGCAGTAGTCTAGTGTGAGGGGTTATGTCAGTAGTCTAGTGTGAGGGGTTATGTCAGTAGTCTAGTGTGAGGGGTTATGTCAGTAGTCTAGCGTGAGGGGTTATGACAGTAGTCTAGTGAGGGGTTATGTCAGTAGTCTAGTGTGAGGGGTTATGTCAGTAGTCTAGTGTGAGGGGTTATGTCAGTAGTCTAGTGTGAGGGGTTATGACAGTAGTCTAGTGTGAGGGGTTATGTCAGTAGTCTAGTGTGAGGGGTTATGACAGTAGTCTAGTGTGAGGGGTTATAACAGTAGTCTAGTGTGAGGGGTTATAACAGTAGTCTAGTGTGAGGGGTTATAACAGTAGTCTAGTGTGAGGGGTTATATCAGTAGTCTAGTGTGGGGTTATGTCAGTAGTCTAGTGTGAGGGGTTATGACAGTAGTCTAGTGTGAGGGGTTATGACAGTAGTCTAGTGTGAGGGGTTATAACAGTAGTCTAGTGTGAGGGGTTATAACAGTAGTCTAGTGTGGGGTTATGTCAGTAGTCTAGTGTGAGGGGTTATGACAGTAGTCTAGTGTGAGGGGTTATGACAGTAGTCTAGTGTGAGGGGTTATAACAGTAGTCTAGTGTGAGGGGTTATGACAGTAGTCTGGTGTGAGGGGTTATATCAGTAGTCTAGTGTGAGGGGTTATATCAGTAGTCTAGTGTGAGGGGTTATATCAGTAGTCTAGTGTGAGGGGTTATGTCAGTAGTCTAGTGTGAGGGGTTATGACAGTAGTCTAGTGTGAGGGGTTATGACAGTAGTCTAGTGAGGGGTTATGACAGTAGTCTAGTGTGAGGGGTTATAACAGTAGTCTAGTGTGAGGGGTTATATCAGTAGTCTAGTGAGGGGTTATATCAGTAGTCTAGTGAGGGGTTATGTCAGTAGTCTAGTGTGAGGGGTTATGTCAGTAGTCTAGTGTGAGGGGTTATGTCAGTAGTCTAGTGTGAGGTGCAGGAATAATGACAAGTGAACCTGTGGAGCTTTGTGTTCACATTGACTTAAAAAAGGGAACCGGACGACAAAATTCAAGCGAACCGAACTCGTAATGCCTCAGTTCAGTTCACTTCTGGGGCTCTTTTCAGGGGTCTGAGTTCATGTGGAATGTACATTGCACAAAAAATTAAGGGAACCCACACTGAGTTCACAAGAATTGTCTGAAAGGGACCAAGTGGTGAAAACACCTAGCTGCTGCTCTATGTACAGGGCACTTAAATGTTTACATACTGTTTTACCCTCTTCATATGTATATAATGTAATCTAGTCCTGGCTCATCCTTTATAACTACTGCCGTCCACTTCATATGTATATAATGTATTCTAGTACTGGCTCATCCTTTATAACTACTGCCGTCCACACCTTTTCTATTCATATACTGTCTAGACTGTATATACACACCATCCTATATAACTACTGTCTATAGACATGCTAACTTCTCACCATTACAATAACAGGGGAGGTTAGCATTTTTGGTAGGGTATGATATTTGTGTGTCTAACTTTCTCACTCTTTCTCACTAAAGTACAGAACCAAAACATCAACATTTTCACTGTCCCAGTACAGCAGTACAGGCCTGGCAGAGCATCACCAGGGAAGATACCCAGCGTCTGGTGATGTTACAGGCCTGGCAGAGCATCACCAGGGAAGATACCCAGCGTCTGGTGATGTTACAGGCCTGGCAGAGCATCACCAGGGAAGATACCCAGCGTCTGGTGATGTTACAGGCCTGGCAGAGCATCACCAGGGAAGATACCCAGCGTCTGGTGATGTTACAGGCCTGGCAGAGCATCACCAGGGAAGATACCCAGCGTCTGGTGATGTTACAGGCCTGGCAGAGCATCACCAGGGAAGATACCCAGCGTCTGGTGATGTTACAGGCCTGGCAGAGCATCACCACGGAAGATACCCAGCGTCTGGTGATGTTACAGGCCTGGCAGAGCATCACCAGGGAACATACCCAGCGTCTGGTGATGTTACAGGCCTGGCAGAGCATCACCAGGGAAGATACCCAGCGTCTGGTGATGTTACAGGCCTGGCAGAGCATCACCAGGGAAGATACCCAGCGTCTGGTGATGTTACAGGCCTGGCAGAGCATCACCAGGGAAGATACCCAGCGTCTGGTGATGTTACAGGCCTGGCAGAGCATCACCAGGGAAGATACCCAGCGTCTGGTGATGTTACAGGCCTGGCAGAGCATCACCAGGGAACATACCCAGCGTCTGGTGATGTTACAGGCCTGGCAGAGCATCACCAGGGAAGATACCCAGCGTCTGGTGATGTTACAGGCCTGGCAGAGCATCACCAGGGAAGATACCCAGCGTCTGGTGATGTTACAGGCCTGGCAGAGCATCACCAGGGAAGATACCCAGCGTCTGGTGATGTTACAGGCCTGGCAGAGCATCACCAGGGAAGATACCCAGCGTCTGGTGATGTTACAGGCCTGGCAGAGCATCACCAGGGAAGATACCCAGCGTCTGGTGATGTTACAGGCCTGGCAGAGCATCACCAGGGAAGATACCCAGCGTCTGGTGATGTTACAGGCCTGGCAGAGCATCACCAGGGAAGATACCCAGCGTCTGGGGATGTTACAGGCCTGGCAGAGCATCACCAGGGAAGATACCCAGCGTCTGGTGATGTTACAGGCCTGGCAGAGCATCACCAGGGAAGATACCCAGGGTCTGGGGATGTTACAGGCCTGGCAGAGCATCACCAGGGAAGATACCCAGCGTCTGGTGATGTCGATGCATCGCAGACTTCAAGTAGTCATTGCATGCAAAGGATATGCGACCAAATATTAACAATACTTTATTCTACATTATGTTAAACTGTTCAATGTTTTTTGATGCCCGAAAATGGGGGGGACTATGTACAAAAGCTTCTATAATTTCTAAACGGTTCATCCGATATGTATGAAAATACCCGCAAATTAAAGCTGCACTTCACCATCATTGTCATTGTATCCTTTAAAACTCAAAATACTTGAGTACAGACCCAAAATAACAAAAAAATGGTAACTGTCCGATGAATTATGGTGCTCACTGTATATATACAGTGGGGAGAACAAGTATTTGATACACTGCCGATTTTGCAGGTTTTCCTACTTACAACGCATGTAGAGGTCTGTAATTTTTATCATAGGTACACTTCAACTGTGAGAGACGGAATCTAAAACAAAAATCCAGAAAATCACATTGTATAATTTTTAAGTAATTAATTTGCATTTTATTGCATGACATAAGTATTTGATACATCAGAAAAGCAGATCTTAATATTTGGTACAGAAACCTCTGTTTGCAAATACACAGATCAAACGTTTCCTGTAGTTCTTGACCAGGTTTGCACACACTGCAGCAGGGATTTTGGCCCACTCCTCCATACAGACCTTCTCCAGATCCTTCAGGTTTCGGTGCTGGCGCTGGGCAATACGGACTTTCAGCTCCCTCCAAAGATTTTCTATTGGGTTCAGGTCTGGAGACTGGCTAGGCCACTCCAGGACCTTGAGATGTTTCTTACGGAGCCACTCCTTAGTTGCCCTGGCTGTGTGTTTCGGGTTGTTGTCATGCTGGAAGACCCAGCCACGACCCATCTTCAATGTTCTTACTGAGGGAAGGAGGTTGTTGGCCAAGATCTCGCGATACATGGCCCCATCCATCCTCCCCTCAATACGGTGCAGTCGTCCTGTCCCCTTTGCAGAAAAGCATCCCCAAAGAATGATGTTTCCACCTCCATGCTTCACGGTTGGGATGGTGTTCTTGGGGTTGTACTCATCCTTCTTCTTCCTCCAAACACGGCGAGTGGAGTTTAGACCAAAAAGCTCTATTTTTGTCTCATCAGACCACATTACCTTCTCCCATTCCTCCTCTGGATCATCCAGATGGTCATTGGCAAACTTCAGACGGGCCTGGACATGCGCTGGCTTGAGCAGGGGGTCCTTGCGTGCACTGCAGGATTTTAATCCATGACGGCGTAGTGTGTTACTAATGGTTTTCTTTGAGACTGTGGTCCCAGCTCTCTTCAGGTCATTGGGCAGGTCCTGCCATGTAGTTCTGGGCTGATCCCTCACCTTCCTCATGATCATTGATGCCCCACGAGGTGAGATCTTGCATGGAGCCCCAGACCGAGGGTGATTGACCGTCATCTTGAACTTCTTCCATTTTCTAATAATTGCGCCAACAGTTGTTGCCTTCTCACCAAGCTGCTTGCCTATTGTCCTGTAGCCCATCCCAGCCTTGTGCAGGTCTACAATTTTATCCCTGATGTCCTTACACAGCTCTCTGGTCTTGGCCATTGTGGAGAGGTTGGCGTCTGTTTGATTGAGTGTGTGGACAGGTGTCTTTTATACAGGTAACGAGTTCAAACAGGTGCAGTTAATACAGGTAATGAGTGGAGAACAGGAGGGCTTCTTAAAGAAAAACTAACAGGTCTGTGAGAGCCGGAATTCTTACTGGTTGGTAGGTGATCAAATACTTATGTCATGCAATAAAATGCAAATTAATTACTTAAAAATTATACAATGTGATTTTCTGGATTTTTGTTTTAGATTCCGTCTCTCACAGTTGAAGTGTACATATGATAAAAATTACAGACCTCTACATGCTTTGTAAGTAGGAAAACTTGCAAAATCGGCAGTGTATCAAATACTTGTTCTCCCCACTGTATATCGTACCAATCAAAAGTTTGGACACGCCTACTCATTCAAGGGTTTCTCTTTATTTTTACTATTTTTCTACAATGTAGAAAATAGCAAAAATAAAGAAAAACCCTTGAATGAGTCGATGTGTCCAAACTTTTGACTGGTATTGTATATATTCCGCACTCTGACATTGCTCGTTCTGATATTTCTAGATTTTTTTCTTAATACATTTTTGGGGGATTTATGTGTATTGTTAGATATTACTGGAGCTAGAAACATAAGCATTTCGCTGCGCCGGCAATAACATCTGCAAAATATGTGTACGTGTCCAGTGAAAATGCTTAAAAATCACCAACTACAGTTTTAACACAGCAGCTGTTGTGCCACACAGTGATCCTGATTCCCTCAGCCAGCTCTCTGCCGCTGTAGAACACAGTGATCCTGATTCCCTCAGCCAGCTCTCTGCCGCTGTAGAACACAGTGATCCTGATTCCCTCAGCCAGCTCTCTGCCGCTGTAGAACACAGTGATCCTGATTCCCTCAGCCAGCTCTCTGCTGCTGTAGAACACAGTGATCCTGATTCCCTCAGCCAGCTCTCTGCTGCTGTGTAACACAGTGATCCTGATTCCCTCAGCCAGCTTTAAGTTACACTACACTGTTGGTAGAACTAGGGTGATGTTCACAGCCTATGCAGTAATGTGCATCTGAAATGGCACCCTTTTCCCTACATAGGGCACTACTTCAGACCAGGGCCCTATGGGCAGTAGGGTGCCATTTCAGACACAGACATGAATGGCTCAAGCTGCTCTCAGGGCTACAGAACACAGCTGGAAGAGAAGCTGAGTGACCCAGACTAGCCATGTAGTCACTCTGTCTACTCTGGTTTAGCTAAGCAGGTGGATGAGCTGATGATGTGTGTAGTGTGATTACTGTTAAATGATAGGACAGTCAGTTTGTCATCAGGCCCTGAGGTGAGACAGACAGTGACGTTCTTATCTCGTGGTGAGTGAGTCAGGGAAGGATGAGTCTAGACAGACAAAGAGAAAACGAGAGAGAGGGACTCATCTCCTGGAGGGACACAGAACAGAGAGAAAACGAGAGAGAGGGACTGATCTCCTGGAGGGACACAGAACAGAGGCGTCATGCACTGAATAGTCTTTGATGTGGGCGCAAATGGCCATGTTCATTAAGACACGGAGAGACAGAAAAACAAGAGGGAGAGAGACAAAGAATAGAGACACAGGAAGAAAGAGAGACACAGGAAGAAAGAGAGACACCGGAAGAAAGAGAGACACAGAAAAGAGAGAGAGAGACACAGAAAGAAAAGAGAGGGAGACAGACAGACTGAGGGGGAGGGAGACAGGCAGACAGACAAACTGAGGACGAGGGAGACAGACAGACTGAGGGGGAGGGAGACAGACAGACAGACTGAGGGGGAGGGAGACAGACAGACAGACTGAGGGAGACAGACTGAGGGGGAGGGAGACAGACAGACATTCAGACAGATAGAGGGGCAGAGGAGACCCAGAGGACAACAGGTTTGGGTCATAGTGAGTACATCATGTAGAGGAGACCCAGAGAAGAACAGGTTTGGGTCATAGTGACCACATCATTCTGGTGGGTTCTCTTTACATCTCAGGGAGCCAAACTATACGTCACTGGACTGTGAGAACAAAGACGAGTATACAGGGACAGAAAATGTACATTGACACACACTCACACACCAGGAATGTTTGTTGGGAAGAATTGGATGGTGTTACACACACACACACACACACACACACAAGCTTTGATTGGTAAAGTAAAGCCTGGGGGATGAAATATTTCTTTATCTCTATAAACTCTTCAACGATCGACATAAATCTGTCATAAAGCCATGACATCGCAACATAAATGTAGGTTTGTGAAACAGAGCTGAACTCAACAGCTGTCACCAGCTCGGCTGCAGGCATGGCAATGTGTCTCTGCAAGAAGTTGTGATGCAATGTAGAACCACCCTGTGTGTGTGTGTGTGTGTGTGTGTGTGTGTGTGTGTGTGTGTGTGTGTGTGTGTGTGTGTGTGTGTGTGTGTGTGTGTGTGTGTGTGTGTGTGTCGACCCACCCTGTGAATCACCAGAGATCACACATTGGTCCGTTACACCGGAAACCACCACAGAATCTAAAATAATCAAAACTGTAGTTGACATAGAGACACATCTCCACTCCGAGGACTGGGGGGATGTGGTTGGTTGATGTGAGGTCAGGACTTGTCCGATAAGGTGTGGTCCTGTCCAGTCAGTGTCATTGATTGAGGACCGCTATGTAGTTGAATGTGATTGATTTGATTAAATATGTTTTATTAATCTGTTTTCACTGCTCTCTTGTAAAATATATTTTTCATCTCAATGTGACTCCCTGTTTAAATAAAGGTTCAATAAATAATTATTATACTTCCCTTTAAATCCATGAGGACGTTCAATAATGATTATGTCCCAAAGTAACATTTAAAAAAGTAAAACTTTATTAGGATGATTTGTTTGTATATCATGTCAGTGGAACTAACTTGGTAATAAATCTGATAAATTAACATCAGATACAGAACCTCAAAATGTTCAAATTCCACCCAAATTGAATCTGTGGAATTTAGTGCAGCAAGTAGAGGAAGAGGACGATGTGTACAAAGAGGTTTTTAAGAACTGTGGTTTCTCTACAAGGAGTAGCCTACACACCTGAAAAGTATGACAGCTGATTATACCTGTGGGATGACAGGTAATAAATTAGGGCAGGACCGGAAGAGGAGCCAAACAGTGAACGTGTCGTCATCGGAAGTTGAAGTCGTTACAGGGATAAAGTGCACTGCGCAGGCGTTAGGCCACAGAGCGGTGAAAGACTCTGGACTGCAGGACACAGAGCAATTCAAACGCAGCGGAGCCAGTGACAAGACTACAACTCCAAACGATCTAACAAAGTCAAAGAAAGAAAGCGGAAAAACGTTAACGAGATGCCGGTTACAGAGAAAGACTTGGCAGACGACGCGCCATGGAAGAAAATCCAACAAAACACTTTTACGCGCTGGTGCAACGAGCACTTAAAGTGTGTGAACAAGAGGATAGCCGACTTGCAGTTGGACCTGAGTGACGGGCTGCGGCTTATCGCCCTGCTGGAGGTATTGAGTCAGAAGAAGATGTACCGAAAGTATCATCCTAGACCTACTTTCCGCCAGATGAAACTCGAGAACGTGTCCGTGGCGCTGGAGTTCTTGGACCGGGAGAATATCCGACTCGTCTCCATAGGTAAGATACCGTTTGTTTTTTAATTAATGTCATGTGGTCCCGTCTGCCTGATGTCAATCGAACTACTTTTTGTTTGTAATGGTAGCCTAGTAACTTCTGTATTGTCATTTGTCTCGAAACTTGTATAAAATATTTAGTTGATCCGAATAGAAGGGGCGAGTTAAGTTTTCAGACGTATGTACGGGATACACATGTATACACCGTCCAACGAAATGCTTACTTGCAGGTTCCTTCTGGACAATGTAACAAGAAATAATACGAAAATAAAGTTAATGGCACAGTAGAATAGAATAAACAAGTACAATACAGGGAGGCGTAATTTAGTCACACATTAACGTGTTTTGGGGATTGGGAGGTAAGTGTTAAATTGTGCAGTATTTAGTATCATAAGTCTGGTAGCAACAGTTCTGTGTGCCGCGTGGTTGTGTGTAGCATGGTTGTGTGACAAACAAGGTGAGGAGAATCAGTATAGTTTAAATGTTCAAAAGTCTGATGTCCTGCATGGATGGGAGCACGGTCCCAGTGACTTACGGTGCCGTCTTCACCAAACGCTGGAGGGCCTTGCGATCGTGTACCGAATGTCGCCTGTTATGGCGCTTTCAAGAACACTGGGGACTCGGTAATTACCAAGTCAAGCCATGACGGCTGATATTCAGGTCGGAATTCCGAGATGGATGACTGTTACAAATAATTGTTTTCCGCAGTTGGAGCGCGGTTTCCGAGTTCCCAGATGTTTTGAACGCGGCATTATTCCCCGTACACAAAGTAACGTATTTCTATACGTCTACGCGGAGTCTTGCCTCACTACCGTGTAATGTGTAATATGTAATGTTTGTAATGCAAAATGGATGAGTGTCTCTTTTCAGAGATCGAATTTATTTACAGCGATTGCAAAATATGAACTTATCATTCAAGACATGATAAAATATGGCTTCAACATGTTACGTTTTCCTCGCCTTAGTTCTATAACTTTATAGCAAGTTGGCGCTGCACAGCAGCTAGCTAAAAGCTTGGCTAGGTTAAAGATGCCACTGTAGCTAGCCACCTCCACCTAATGATCATTACCGTCACCCATCAAAGTTAAAAGGAGGCAACAGGAATTGCCTTAACAGCCATTGTGTATTTAACATTCCTATTAACATAGTACTCACTAATACAATGGATAATTGTTAACGAGTTGCTAGCTATCCCATAAAGCCATCGCCGAAAACCACATTTTTAATCTAATGTGGTTTGGTAATTTCCAGTTCTTCGTTGGACTGAAGACGAAGCAAAGTTTGGAGAATGTCGAAGTATGTAGTGTCCGTCCTGCAATGGGGGTGTAACGATTCCACTCCGTTGTGGACGTCCCCATTGAGATGCAGCGGAACGTGAGTGCTTATGGGTAATGTGAACCAGGCTTGAGACTAAAGTCCACGCTGTGCCAAGTGCGCTCAGGTGTGACCTCACCTGTAAAATGTTTTCGTTTGAGGACTGGGGAGGATAATGACTATAGAGCCCCACAGTGGATGTGTCATAATACCCATAAAACCTAGCCGTCAAAACAGGGAATTGGTTCCAATAGTTTTTCCACCCTTCATTTTTTTCCCATAAAGGATTTTAGAAACACTTAAAATAAAGGCTGTGTTTCGTGTAGGTTTACCCTGTTGCGATGTTTTGATAACCATGTAAATCTCTCGGACAATGACTCAATATATTCAGCTGTTTATTAACTAATTCTAAAATGCTAATTAGCGTGAAAGTAGACATCATGCAAAACTACAAATCCCTGTAAGCTCCTGCACATTCTCTCTAGCTGACACCTTTGCTAACAGGTATTGTGTCCATGTTAAACTTGCACAACACCATTCACAGAACTGTCCATTTTTAAAGACATTTTGCGAATTGAATCGTAGTTCATCCAGACATTCTTTGCCTCGATTCGGCGGTCTCGTCCAGATGATCATGACATTGGTTACTCTTTATGATAGCTAATTAGCTTTTCCTTTTTTTGGGGGGGTGGGGGTTAATATATGTGAATATATTGATTAAAGTCACCTGGTCCTTGAGATGTACATGGTTATAAAAATGGATTTCGGGCAGAGTAAAACCCTCTCGCTTTGCCTCTTCCTCTCTGTTGTAGCCCGGTATATTAGGTACTGTCTGTAATGTTTAAGGTGCAATTCCAGTCTTTTCCAGTCTACCCTTTGTATATATTGGCAGATGTGTACAATGTTATATCAATATGTGTAAATATTGTCAAGGTTTAATGTCACGTGCACAAGTATAGTGAAATGCTTTTCTTTCATGCTCCAAACCCAACAATGCAGTAATGAATAATGTATTACTAAAAATACCATCGAGTGGGAAGTTGGGTCGTAACTTGCAAAATGGTAGCCATATAGTACGTTTGGTTTTTTACGAATGGTAGAGGAAGATAAACAAAGAAATTTTGTATTTATAATGTGCTTTGGTTGCCTTTCTCAGGGCCACCTGGTCACAATTGTTGCTGGTGTGATTGCACACTGCAATATTTCACCTAAATGATATGGTAGTTTATCAATGTTTACATATGAATGACCTCTAATACGTTCATACATTTGGCAAGAGGTTAGGAAGCGCAGCTCAGTTTCCTCCTGGGGTGCTGACCTGTTGCCCCCTCTACAACCACTGATTATTTTATGCTGCTGGTCATTTTAACATTTGAACATTTTGAAGAACGATCTGGCCATAATTGCCATGTACTCTTATAACCTCCATCCGGCACAGCCCTCAGAGCCTGGTTCCTTCCTAGGTTCCTTCCTAGGTTCCTTCCTTTTCTAGGGAGTATTTCCTAGCCACTGTGCTTCTATATCTGCATTGCTTGCTGTTTGGGGTTTTAGGCTGGGTTTCTGTATAAGCACTTTCACAACTGCTGATATTAAGAACTATATAAGTAGTTTTGTTTTCCTGTGGATGTTTGGGAAGAGCCCCAGAAACCAGCTGGCTGAGGGTACTCTAGGTTCATCTTTCTATAGCTTTGTGGTGTAATGTTAGTTCATCGTTTCCTTTTAGTTGATTGTAGAATTTATCAGCTCAATTCTGTGTTGATAATTAGCTGGTATGGACTAATGTTTACACTGTGTACTTTATTACCCCTTTTCTCAATTTCGTGATATACAATTTGTAGGTAGTCTTGTCCCTGCCAAGTTAGTACGAACCTGCCAAGCCGCAATGCTTCTTGACACACTGCTCGCTTAACCCGGAAGTCAGTTGTGCCAATGTGTCGGAGGAAATACTGTACACCTGGCGGCTGTGTCAGCGTGCATGCCCCCAGTCTGCCACAGGAGTCGCTAGAGCACGATGGGACAGGAACATCCCTGCCGGACCAAGCCCTCCCCTGACGACGCTGTGCCAATTGTGCGCCACCTCATGGGTCTCCCGGTCGTTGCCGGCTGCGACACAGCCCAGGATCGAACCCGGATCTGTAGTGGTGCCTTAGACCGGTGCGCCACTGGCGAGGCCCAAGTCCTGCATTATTTGTGTTTTAGAATTTGTATTTCTATTCCTGGCCTGGACCTTTTTGAGCACCATTGTTTCTGTTTTCACTGAGATTCAGTATCGAGGCCCAGGTCTGACGTAATCTGTGCAGAAAGATCAAGTGCCTTTGAACGGATATGGTAGGTTGTGTGAAGAACTGCAACGTTGCTGGGTTTTTACGCTCAACATTTTCCCGTGTGTATTAAGAATGGTCCGCCACCCAAAAGACATCCAACTTGACAACTGTGGGAAGCATTGGAGTCAACATGGACCAGCATCCCTGTGGAACACTTTCCACACCTTGTAGAGTCCCCATGCCCCAACTAATTGAGGCTGTTCTGAGGGCAAAAGGGGGGGGGGGGGGTGCAACTTAGTAGTTTTGTCCACTCTGTATGTTGGAGAGGGTGTGGCTCAAGCTACCTGTGTCACCCCATGGCTCTGAGGAAAGATCTCTTTATTGTCCATTTTAACTGCACATTTGTTTGTGTACATAGCTTTTCTAACATTGTATCACCCCCCCCCCTCTTCTTTCTGGCCATTTTGTATAGCAAGCCCTCATGCCAAGTTGAGTCCAACACCTCTTTTGGAATCAACAAAGCATGATTGGATTTTGTTTCTGGGTTATTTGGTTGTGATGACTAAGTGGTATATTTGTAACGCAGATTCCACGGTAATTATTGGTCAATTTTGTTAAATATTGGTGAAAATGCTAGCGCTGAGGATAATGTTAAGAATTTGTCATCTGTATATTATGTCGGTTAGGATACCATTCACAGAGTCCATTTTGGGTTGTCGGGGTTTGTATTTCCCGTGTTGTCTTTAACATCTTAGTTGTAAATTATCGCGTGTTGGTTTTGACTCTTGGTTCTTTGTTATAGAGCCAGAAAGTGGGTGATCCACAGAGGTCCGTTTTGGGTAGATCGCTCTTCATGTTTGTTTAGTCTAATGTTCCCGGAAGTGATTTGATTCTTTAATCCCAAATATCTGTTTTCACTCATGCTATTCCTTAGTTTTTTTCTTAGTGTATTTTTTTGCATTGTTTTAGCGTCCGCCTTCACTATGGTGAAACATTGTAGGCTTTCTGGGTTTTTTTCTCACGCCTTCGTAATGGATAAAATCCATGTTGCTTTACCAACATCATAAACATGTTTTGTCTTGTGTGTAATCAGGTGTTCTTCAGGTGTCTGATCAGTAATCGAAACCAGCAGGGAGACTAGATTGATGTCCACACACAGCAAGGCGAAGTTGGTTCACACCTGTGGAGGTTCAGCTGCCAAGGAGAAAGAACAACATGTGTTTATTATATCAACTAGGTCCTTATCTTTAAAAACCCTGTATCAACACATTTTATTTACCCAGCCCACTTACTAGTTTAGAACGTCAAACATAACATGCATCACCATGGAAACGCCTATTATAGGGTGTGTGACCTGAGATCACTCCTCTTTGGTCTCCAGGTAACATGTGGTTGATGGATGGTAACCTGGCAACACGATGAAGACTTCAAAGCTGAAGATCTGGTTACCTAATAGTTTGTTATGGGCTTGTGATCTGAACACCATGAGTTAATAATCACGTTGGAGCTCGTGCTGCGTAAGTGATGAGTCCCTTTCATTTAAAATGAAAGATTAAAGTGAAGATGTAGCTATTCATACCTTGCAGCTGACGTCATAGATGACTGCTTCAACTTAACAGGAAAGTTAATTGCTGGTATTTTGAGTACCATTACCACAAACAGGAACCATCCGTCAGGCTACATAATGCTGTGCTGTCGGCTGCCACAACAAGAAAGGGGGAAATGCTGGCATCTTTTTAGGATAGCAGTTGATACCAAATGTAATATTTGTCTTTGCAGTGCTAATTTTTTCAGTTGAGTGCTAATGTTAGCAAGCAAGCTAGCTCTCTTCAGTCTTGTAAAGGATCGCTAGCTAGATAGCTTACTAACTACGGATGTGTTAACCTCAATTATTTGACCAGTACTGACGGGCACTGCTGGTATAACTTGTTTTGGCTAGACTAGCTTTCTTGCTGTGTGCTAGCAAGCGATTACTGATGCTAATAGCTAGCAAGTGGTGTGTGTGCGCCAGACTAGAGACCTCTCCGACGCTCGCACTACATGTAAACCTTGTTTACCACCAAGAAGTGGTAAACAACCATGTAACAGCTTGGGATTTACCTAAAGGTTTCATTCCAGTGGGAAGCTAGGATTAGTCGTAGGGCAAGCTTTGGAGGTCTCGTCTTGCTCGTACACACACAAATAAGCCAACATTGACTTGTTACATTGTAATGACACTCACATCTGTCGTGACCAGGATGTGAGTCAGACTGTACCAGTCACCACTTCTCTATCTGTAGTCCTGCAGGACCAGGATGTGAGTCAGACTATTGAATATTGATTGATTTTGAAGAGGAGGACGCAATGGCAGACCAGCTCACAACTTAACTTAAATCCTAAATGAATGTTGACCTGAGAACCGACCCCAGACTTCTGCCGCACTAGATTCTGTCTCGGGTTCATTAGGGGCAAAATGGAAGGGAATTTAGTCATTTTTCACCGTATTTTGAAACACTTCCTATGGTGCTCCCAAATGAATAACTTATCTGCTTTATGACTCATCTCCCATGATGCATTTTGACTTTCTCAATCTTTAAAAATCAATGCACCTTGGAAAGCCTGACCCCCCCCCCCCCCCTACACACACAAAAGAAATTGCGACCCGCTTCGTACACAACAGGTGTAGACTAACATAGTGAAATGCTTTCTGACGGGCCCTTCCCAACAATACAGAGGGATATGAAGATAATAACAAGGAATTAATATTTAACGATGACTTGGTACTGAGTCCATGTGCAAAAGGGGTTCGGTGTAAAGGATGTAGGAATCTAATCTGTGGCGGGCGTTTTAAGATGAGGACAATTTTTATTGTATGAGCGTGGCCTTTTTATTGCTGCCTATTAGATGACTGTCATTCATATTCCATTCACCCGGCTCGATGTGACATCGATAGGTTTACACTAGAATTTAATTCCTCGGAACAGGCGTTGTGCCTTTACGACTGTGTGGATGGACCATGTTAATTCCTTAGTGATGTGGACACCAAGCTACCCCCCCCCCTCCCTCCCCAGTAGACTCTCGTTGTTGGTGATCAGGCCTATTACCGTCGTGATCAGCATTCTTGTACCAGACACACCCCAGTGTTGAGGATCCACCCCAGAAGTCCAGGATCCAGTTGCAGAGGGAGGTGTTTAGTCCCAGGATCCTTAGCTTACTGATGAGCTTTGAGGGCCCTATGGTGTTGAACGCTGAGCTGTAGTCAATGAACAGCATTCTCACAAGTGTTCCTCTTGTCCAGGTGGGAAAGGGCAGTGTGGAGTGCCATAGAGATTGCAGCATATGTTTGGGTGATATGTGTAGTGGGTCAAGGGTGACTGAGATTGAGTACACTATATAAACCCTTCCTGTCCAGGAGGCTCTAATAGCAGTAGTCAGTACTATATCCTTCCTGTTGTCCCAGTCGGTAGATTGGTGAGGCTGACGCCAGCACTGTACTATCTAATAGTGTGACCTGGCCTAGCAGAGAACCTCTTCACCACCCCTCCCCTGGGAGAAGCCTTGGCGTGTTAGAACGCTGACCTTGCTTGAAGGCTGTTGAAAGTCTCCTTACCCCTCGCACACACAGACATGCACACACACACGCGCACACTCATCTGCTTCTCGTGAACGGTTACAGAACTTATGAGTCTAGATACAGCGAGGTCATGCTGATGGAATCCTGCTCCATGTTTTACTGTCTCTAGCCGCCGCAGAGGGACCTCTAGCCGCCGCAGAGGGACCTCTAGCCGCCGCAGAGGGACCTCTAGCCGCCGCAGAGGGACCTCTAGCCGCCGCAGAGGGACCTCTAGCCGCCGCAGAGGGACCTCTAGCCGCCGCAGAGGGACGCTAGGAGAGATACCGCTATATAGTGGATGTCGGCCTACGCAATAGGATAAAATGGTTCTCTCAAAGTTTCGCTTCCAGTGTTCCCTGCCTAATGGGACAACCACAGATGAGGCGCCACTTGCCCGGCTGCCGTAAATTGTCAGTCTTTCACTTTTACACGGATCAGTTTTAGGATATGCCTCCTGGAATTCCTTAGTGTTTTCCAAAAAAAAACTAAACCGGATTTTGGCGGCGATGCGCTTCTCCTGAGTGATTATAACTGATGAATACAATTTGTCTCTGCATGCTTTTTGAAGGAACTAGCGCAATTGCTAACTATCACGCTAGCACATACCCATAGACTTCCATCACTTGTGCTAACACTAGTTAGCATTGGCTTGCTAAACTACCGCCATCTTCCTTCAAACTGGACACAGACATAAAATATATCCACAAGTGAATCTGATTCTGGATCAGTAGATAAAGGGCTGCATTGCCAACATGCTGAAGTATTTTTATAAGCTTCATGCTACAACTAGGTTCTGAAGTTTGACCTGGTTAGGAGGTGGGAGAGGAAAAAAATGGCCCCCTTAACTCTGGACCCTGTGGTGCCACCTCTGTCATTGGTACAGCTACGTAGTTTACAGTGACGGTTTGTGTCCTGTCCGACGCTTGTCTTCCTTCCTAGGCTTTTATGCTGCTCAGAAGAATGACTTGGTCTTAAGAGATGCATTCATTCTATGACTAAAGTTTAAAGCATGATTGAACAAGCAGTGGGACTTTGTGTTTTTTGTATCACTGCAGGGTTGCTGTTGCTTGTTGGGAAACCACAATGTTCTCAATGTGGGTCTTTTTATCCTGAACGTCACAGCCTTCCCTCACCGTCTCTGTAGTAGAGAGGGGAATGTTTTAAACGGTCAAATGTTTCAACTGAGTTGATCCTTAACGTGACGAGATTCCTAACTGAACAATTATTTTTCCTCGCATTAAAATCACAGTGCAGCTATTACAAAACATATGTTCTGTGTTTTATAGGGTTAACTAGGCGATGGGCTATAAAGGCCTGGGGGAAAGTTGTTCATTTCAATCAAAGAGGTTAACTTTTTAGACTTCTGTGGTGAATTGACAAGGGATGCTTGACATTGTCTTGGTAATCTGTATCTCTCAGTCTTTCTGTTCTTGCTAAAATCAACTTGTATTTGTCACATGTTGCCGAACAGGTGAAGACTTTAAAGTGAAATGTTTACTTACGAGCCCTTAACCAACAATGCAGTGTCAAAAAGTAAGACATTTGCAAAATAAAGGAAATGGTAACAGAACAAAATGACAACGAGGCTATATACAAAATGACAACGAGGCTATATACAAAGTGCCTGTATGAGACAGTTGGGTCAGTGTAGATGTCGGTACGTGACTAGGCAATCGGGATGGATAATTAACAGAGTAGCAGCAGAGTATCCGTGTGGCGGAAGCGTCAGTGCAGAGAGAAAAGGGAGTCCATGGAAATAGTCTTGGTAACCATTTGATTAACTGTCTTATGACTTGGCGTTTGAAACCGTTCAGGTGACTTTTGGTCCCAGACTTGGCGCTCCGGTATCGCTTGCCATGCGTTAGCAGAGGGAACAGTCGATGACTTGGTTGACCGGAATCTTTGACAATTTTTAGGGCCTTCCTCTGACACCGCCTGGTACAGAGGTCCTGTAGCACCTTGCGGTCGGATGCCAAGCAGTGGCCATTTGAGTGCCCATGCCTTATCTTTTCAGCTGCCTGAGGGGCAAGAGGCGTTGTCGTGCCCTCTCACCACTGTTGGTGTGTTTGGACCATGATAGGCCCTTAGTGTGATGTGCACCGTGGAGCTAATGATGCCAGTGTGTTGGTGTGTTTGGACCATGATAGGCCCTTAGTGTGATGTGCACCGTGGAGCTAATGATGCCAGTGTGTTGGTGTGTTTGGACCATGATAGGCCCTTAGTGTGATGTGCACCGTGGAGCTAATGATGCCAGTGTGTTGGTGTGTTTGGACCATGATAGGCCCTTAGTGTGATGTGCACCGTGGAGCTAATGATGCCAGTGTGTTGGTGTGTTTGGACCATGATAGGCCCTTAGTGTGATGTGCACCGTGGAGCTAATGATGCCAGTGTGTTGTCTTCAGTCTGTAGAATATCCTTGTCTATTCAATGATCATAGGCCCTGCTTTACTGAAGTGGCGAGACAATGTAAGTCAAGAAATTGCCAAGCTACAGCATCCCATTGCGAGATTCAACTTGTGATAGCTGGTCCTAGTGTATCGTTCTGACTCGGTCTGGTGGTCAACCTGCCTATACTGTGCCCCTCTCGTGCCTTCCCTCGATAGCTTGCTATGAAAGATGTAAGTGTCATTTGTTTCCGTACTTCCGAGAAGTCTCATTTCCAAAAATACTGAATCTTAGAAGTTGATTCCTAGTGGAATCTAATCTTGACACTTCGAAATGAGTCGACATGCAAGGAGTCGTGGAATCAAGTCGCAAAGCGGCCAAGTCCTGTATGACAATACTTTGACGTTAAATTATAAGATAATCCAAAATTTGCTAGGTGTTATTGAGGTCAAGTAATGATAAAACGGGTGCAATGTTCACGATCTGAACGGGATGCACCGTAAGACCCAAACCGCTGCTGCCATTGTGAGTTCACAATTCAGCTGTGGAAATCATCAATTTTATTTTATAGAAGTTCTTTCCCTTGACATACATTGTATCCAAGTTATATCTCGTATAGGGACTGTAGTTAACTACCCAGCTAAATCTGGTACATTTACAGTAAGCTCTAGTAATATGCATTGTCCCAGTAAAACTACATTTTAATAAAGTTAAAGGACTGATTAGGTGTGTTTCAGTTTGTCCTGCGGGTCGGTGGACTTACAGGGCGTTGTCCTCCAGAACACAGAGACGTTTTAAAGAGTAGTCTAGTATTTCTTCACTCTTCGTGATGGATGATATGGTGGCCCCTGTGCCCCGCCCCGTACCTTCCCCTCGCTCACCTTCTCTCCACATGGAGGTATGGCATCTCACAACCCGGTGCCGCCCGGACCAGGCCACAATACCACTCTGTTACAGACCGAGGGAGACGGAGAAAAGGAAACCCGATGCCTGAGCTGGGTGGCCTCTTATCACATGATCTCATGCAGACATTAAGTTTATTAAAGGAATTTTTTCCAGACTTCCTCCCTCTCTCTCACCCCCACCTCTCTCTCTCACCCTCAGAGCATGTAGGCATAACCTAGCTTGTAACTAGGGGTTTAGCTAAAACAAGAACACTGGGAAAGCTTCTGTTTAGACCAGCTTCCCGACTCAGTCCTCTTAAAGGTCAGAGTGAGTGAGTTGCTGCTTTGTTATTGGAGTATGAGGTGCTTGGAGCTAGGTGGGGCTTAGTAGTTAATAAATAACTCTGTTGTGTTTTTGTCCCCCCCTCTGTCAACCCATGGGTTTACGTCATTCACTCTGTTGGAAGAGTAGCTGTAATCCTCTGATGTGAACACACCCTAACTCACTGGAGTGGCAGCGAGTAGAGGTTTATCTAAAGATGATATTAGACAGAGATACTGTTTGGCAGATCAAATCAAATGTTATTTGACATGCTTCGTAAACAACAGGTGACAGAGTGAAAACATGAAATACCTAATTTACTTAATTAGTCACACCCCCTGAGCAATTTCCCCTATAAGCTGTGCCTGCGCACCGCAGCCTGAGACTGCTGCACACAGAAATATCACAGAAGCACGAGATTCAACCTCACTTAAATTTCTAGAGGAGTGGTCACCAACCGGTCAAGCACGATCGACTGGTCGATCTTAAATGCATTCCTAGTCGGATCGCCGAACATTTCTGTAAAAAAAAACAATGATGAAGCCTTGTCTTGCTATTGGACGTAGGTGCACCTGATGGGTTAGGGTTATTTTTTTAAACCCATCTGTTTAAAAAAAATGTATTTAGTATACGTCAATTTAACAAAACAGGCAACTAAAAGCGACTTCCTAAACAATGTTTTGGTTCGTTTTTAGCTTGTTAGCTGACTAGCAAGTTCAAATAATGATATCATAGCTGACAATGTCTGAACTTTAGCGACGGGGTCAACGTGTTTTTTCTTTCTTCCGTCTGCGACAAGGATAGTCAGTTTACAGGGAGTCCGCTGGAGAATAAATTGAATGCTGTTTTGGCCATAGACAGTTGTGGCATTCTAATTGTCTAGAGTCATGTCGTTAGACGAGGTATAAACCAGCCTTTTATCACCTTTTGGCAGTGATTACAGCTTTGAGCCTTTCTGGGAAAGTCAGCGCGTTCCACACCTGGATTGTGCAACATTATGCCTGTTATTCTTTTCAAACTTCTTCATGCTCTGTCAAATTGGTGGTTGATCATTGCTTGACAACCATTTTCAGGTCTTGCCATATATATTTAAGTCAAATCTGTAACTTCCTCTCAGGAACATTCTATTTCGTCTTGGTAAGCAACTCCAGTGTAGATTTGGCTTTGTGTTTTAGGTTATTGTCCTGCTGGAAGGTGACTTCATCTCCCAGTGTCTGATGGAAAGCAGACTGAACCAGATTGTCCTTTAGGATTTCTCCTGTCCTTAGCTCCACTGTTTATTTTTAATCCTGGAAAAACTCCCCATTCCTTAAGTACAAGCATACTCATAACATGATGCAGCCACCACTGTTTGGAAATATGGAGAGGTGTACTCGGTGTTGGATTGGATTTGCCCCAAACAACACTTTGAACAGGATGCCTGTTTTGGAATATTTTTATGTAAAGTCACTATTTGTAGTGACTGGTTGTATTGATTCACGTTGAAGGGTGTATTTAACTTCACCATGCTCAAAACGATATTCAATGTCTGCTTTTTATTTTTACCCATCTACCAATAGGTGACGTGTGAGCCATTAGAAAATCTCCCTGGTCTTTGTGGTTGAATCTGTTTAAAATTCACTGCTGGACTGAGGGACCTTACAGATAACTGTATTTGTGGGGAACAGAGATGAGGTAGTCATTCAAAGTCATGTTAAACACTATTATTGCACACAGAGTGAGTCCGTGTGACTTGTTAAGCGCATTGTTACTCGTTAATTTATTTAGGTTTGACAAAAGAGGTTGAATACTTATTGACTCAAGACATTCCAGCTTATTTTTATGTGTAAACATTCCACTGTGGGCCAGTGACGACTGTCTCATTTTAATCAGTTGTAAAATCAGGCTGGAACAACAGTGTGGAACGTCTAGGTGTCAGTACTTTCTGAAGACAGGGTGTGTTGGGTTGTAAGTAGGTGTGTGGAGTCCAGTGTGCAACATTGATGGATATGGAGCAGAAATTGAGAAATGGTTCTTATCAGGAACCTGCCAGAACAAGTTTGACAATAGGGTGTGAGTTTATACTGGAGTGGCAGCAATATCCTTTCGCTCTCACTTTCTCTTACTCTTTAGAGCTCACTTTCACTCTCTCATTCTCTCTCTCTCTGTGGTGTAGGCTGAGAAAGGGATTGAGATGCTGTTGTTTTAAATCATTACCTCAAACACCAGTAACTTCATGAGGTGTAGAAGTCTCTCTGCAGTTTTTTTCTCCACAGCTAGATGACTGCACCCAAAATGACACCCTCCTTTTTAATGCTCTACTTTAAGGGCACAAAGCCTGAGATTGCAACGTGTGTGCTGAGCGTTGGGTAACCAGGTATATGACAAGGTTTGCTCTGCCTGTGCATGCCTCTGTTTGACGACCTGTGAGTTATAGTTGACGTTAGGGAATAGAGGCAGCTGCCAGAACACACACTGTGTAGTATAGGCTTCGTCCCAAATAGCACAGTACTCCCTTCACTATCTGCACTCCTTTATAACCAGAGCGCTATGGGCCTTGATCCAAAGTCGTCCACTAAATGAGGACAATGCAGGGTGACATTTGGGACGTAATATACAGGGCATTCAAAGTATTCAGACCCTTTGTCTTTTCCCACATTTTGTTAAGTTACAGGCTTATTGTAAAATTAATTAAAAAAAAATTTTCATCATTTACACACAAACCCTGTAATGACAAAGCAAATACAGAGTTTTAGAAAACGTTTTAACTGAGATCACATTTAATGAAAATAGTCTGGGTGGCCACTTAAATAATTTGTTCAGGAGTGTGATGGCTTGGGGGATAAAAGCTTTTTTAAGGAGCCATTTGGACCTAGACTTTGCACTCCAGTACAATTTTGACCAGTTTTGTTTCATACCAGATGTTTACCGTTCTGCGAGTTGTGTAGGTGCCTTTTGGGTAACTGCAAGCGGCGCCTCGTTCCTTCTGTCTGGCCACTCTACCAGGCCTGATTGGTGGAGTGCTGCATAGATGGTTGTCCTTCTGGAAGGTTCTCCCATCTCTGCAGAGGAGTTCTGTCAGAGTGACCATCGGGTTCTTGGTCACCTCCCTGACCGAGGCCCTTCTCCCCCGATTGCTCAGTTTGGCCGGACGGCCAGCTCAAGGAAGAGTCTTGGTGGTTCCAAACTTCCATTTAAGAATGATGGAGGTCACTGTTCTTGATCTTCAATGCTGCAGAAATGTTTTGGTACCCAGATCGGTGCCGACACAATCCTGTCTTGGAGCTCAACGGACAATTCCTTTGACCTCATGGCTTAGTTTTTGCTCTGACATTCACTGTCAACTGTGGGACCCTATATAGACAGGTTTGTGCCTTTCCAAATCATGTCCAACCAATTGATTTTACCAGAGGTGGACTCCAATCAAGTTGTAGAAACATCTCAAGGATGATCAATGGAAACAGGATGCACCTGAGCTCAATTTAGTCTCATAGACAAGGGTCTGAATACTTAAGTAAATAAGGTATTGCTGTAATTTTAATTAATTGGCAAACATTTCTAAACCTGTTTTCACTGTCATGGGTTATTGGGGGGGATAATTTAAATCAATTTTAGAAAGAGCCTGTAACAAAGATGGAGAGAAAGTCAAGGGGTCTGAATATTTTCTGAATGCACTTTATTATTGAGGGTGTGTTTGAACTGTTAGTCGTACTACTATCCTCTGCACTTTCACGTTCTGGCACTTCATAATCTCTTGTCTCTCCATGTTGTTGTGTTATCAGTGAGTCGCTATGGGAACCGTTTCCATGTTATTCTGATCGCTGTCTTATGAACTGTCTTAACAGGCTCTGCATGTAATGGAGGGGGTACTCGCGGGCAGTCAGGACATGAAACTAGTTTCGGGTGTTGACATGGCAACCTGAGTCAGCAGTCTGTGGTGATTGGTTGGTTTGGACCTTAAGTTTGAGACCTGGCTTTGTTCCAAATGGCTTAATGCCACGCCCCTTTCCTCCCAACGACATGGACGTCACCAATCACCAGGTTGTGATAGTTGCCGTAATAATGGTGTTTTCTTGGTGGGTTAGAGCCACTTGTAAACTCAGCCTAAATGAATTGTCCTCTGTCAACTGCGATGACGACAAATTTAACATGTGTAAATATTTTTATGAGCATAACACGATTCAACAACAGACATAAACTGAACAAGTTCCACAGACATGTGACTAACAGAAATGGAGTAATGTGACCCTGAACAAAGGGGGGGTAAAAATCAAAAGAAACAGTCAGTATCTGATGTGGCCACCAGCTGCATTAAGTACTGCAGTGCATCTCCTCATGGACTGCACCAGATTTGCCAGTTCTTGCTGTGAGATGTCACCCCACTCTTCCACCAAGGCACCTGCAAGTTCCCGGACATTTCTGGGGGGAATGTCCCTCACCCTCCGATCCAACAGGTCCCAGACATACTCAACGGGATTGAGATCCTGGCTCTTCGCTGGCCATGGCAGAACACTGACGTTCTTGTCTTATAGAACAGCGTGGGGACTGTCAGTGGGGCTGTGAAAAGACATCAGACAGAAGAGCGATGGAGGATGGGGACTGTCTCAAAGGAGTTTAACCTTGTCTCCTGTGTAGCATGAATATCACAGGACGAAGAGGACCTCAAACCTGGACGATGCTGGGCCAATTGCTCCTCCCTATGGGACTCCCAATCACGGCAAGTTGTGATACAGCCTGGAATCAAACCAGGGTCTCTAGTGATGCCTCTAGTACTGAGATGCAGTGCCTCAGACCGCTGCGCCACTCGGGAGGGCTCTTCCTCTCCCCGTAACTCTTCAGACTATGGTCGTCTTTGCGCAGTATTAACCCTTTCAGTAATGTTGCATCTTGATGTCTGTTGCATCAACAAAGTCTTTGTCTTGTACATCCAGCCAGTGCTGATTGTTAATATTTCTGCAACATTAAAACAACTTTTCAGATTTTGCAACTATCCTCTGCTGTCCAGCAGTAACCATCAGATCCCAGTGTTTGTGACCATGAGAAGCACAGTACAGCAGTCATCAGTATTATCACAGCTCTGTTAAGCTCCGGGTGCATTCCAAACAGCACCCTATTCCCTATGTGGCCTTGTTGTAGGGAATAGGGTGCCATTTACTACAACGACCTTTTGTCTGGGATTACACTGCCTCCATACAGGAGGTCTGTTCTTGCCAGGGAGCAGATCTGTGTTCTGGAGCTCTCTGGAGCTACCTGCCTCCACTGTCAACAAAACGCCAAGTTTCTGGCCCTGTTTTTAAAGCGAAGTCGTTGTACCAGTAAAGAAGTGAAGTAATAGCCCAGCCCCTCGGCCGTCGGGTCAAGTGAGAAGTAGAAATGCTTGGCTGTGAGATGGGCGCGGCTCCAGCTTTAAACCGTAACAATGAGAAGCTTAAAGTTCAGTCTGAGACCCATTTACTTCCTGGGGGTTAATTTGGAAACGACATAAGGCATATGGTGTAAGACGAGGAAGTTAACTCTTGCATTACTCAGGTGGCATAATGGTTATTTTGGATGTTGACCAGACAGACGGCTCTTCTGAAGACTTTGTCTAAACTGACGAACGGACGTTTCGTCTCATCAGAAACTTGATGGAACCTGGGAACGGCCTTTTCATTACCTGCCTGTCTAGAGACGTTCTATCCACTGGATTTAACATCAGACATGACTCAACAATGAGCATCATTGTCTCAGATGGCCTGAAATGAATTTATCCCCCCCAACAGCCCTCTAGTCAACTAAAGTGTTGGTTAGATGTCATTGGTCTCTATTGTTAATGATAGATTCAGCTTTGGTAATACCCGCTTCTAGAGTAGCACTTAGCTGTGGAGATCAGGGTGTGGCCAAAGACACCAGCACAAACACTGCTGTGTTTAACCAGCACTTTTATTTGAAGTGGCAACAAGGAGAACCTGATGGTTTACTGAAATGTGTCTTGTGGAAGTTCTGTGTTTTCAAAATGGATGCGGGCCTTTAGAATGTGTCAGGTAGTGCTTTTTGAGGTCTGTTCAGCTAATAAAACAATCACGATTTCAGTTTCGATAATTAAAAATAAACATTAAATGCACTTATGTGGGTTGACTGCTGTAACAATACAGAATAAAATGATACATATACTTGTCCCAGGATGGTAGTGACTGTCCATCACTTATTCACATTACTTTAATACAATATTTAAGTTGTGTATATTACAATGAATAATGAAACAAAATACTTTTTTTTTAGTTCGAAGTCATCTAATTTTTAGAGCTGCTTCTTGTGTTTGACTGCCTCGAAGTAATTCAAAATGTTTTGCTGTGGTGGCACATTGTGGTATTTCACCCAACAGATATGGGAGTTAATCAACATTTGGTTTGTTTTTGAATTCTTTGTGGGTCTGTTATCTGAGGGGAAATATGTGTGTATGTATGCATTTGGCAGGAGGTTAGGAAGTGCAGCTCAGTTTCCACCTTTGTGTGCACGTAGGCTGACCTGGCTCGCAAGAGAAGACCGGCTAAGGCGACCTTTCTCAATTGCAAGGCTCTGAGTCTGTACAGTCAAAGATTTCCTTCATTTTGGGTCAGTGGTGAGGTTCTGCCGCTGTATTCTCTGATTAGGGCCAAATAGCATTCTTTGCTCTTAATTTTTTATTTTTTATTTATGATTTCCAATGTGTCAAGTAATTATCTTTGTTTTCTCATGATTTGGTTGGGTCTAATTTGTGCTGCTGTCCTGGGGCTCTGTGGGGTCTGTTTGTGTTTGTGAATAGAGCCCCAGGACCAGCTTGCTTAGGGGACTCTTCTCCAGGTTCATCTCTCTGTAGGTGATGGCTTTGTTATGGAAGGTTTGGGAATTGCTTCCTTTTAGGTAGTTGTAGAATTTAACGTCTCTTTTTTCTGGATTTTGATAATTAGCGGTTATCGGCCTAATTCTGCTCTGCATGCATTATTTGGTGTTTTACCTTGTACACGGGATATTTTTGCAGAATTCTGCATACATAGTCTTAACTTGGTTGCTCTAGGGCAACGGTGTCTAGATGGAATTTGTTTTTGTGGTCCTGTTCAACTGGACCTTTATTGGAATACTATTATTTTAGTCTTACTGAGATTTACTGTCAGGGCCCAGGTCTGACAGAATCTGTGCAGAAGATCTAGGTGCTGCTGTAGGCCCTCCTTGGTTGGGGACAGATCTAGGTGCTGCTGTAGACCCTCCTTGGTAGGGGACAGATCTAGGTGCTGCTGTAGGCCCTCCTTGGTTGGGGACAGATCTAGGTGCTGCTGTAGGCCCTCCTTGGTTGGGGACAGATCTAGGTGCTGCTGTAGGCCCTCCTTGGTTGGGGACAGATCTAGGTGCTGCTGTAGGCCCTCCTTGGTTGGGGACAGATCTAGGTGCTGCTGTAGGCCCTCCTTGACTGGTGACAGAAGCACCAGATCATCAGTAGACATTTGACTTCAGATTCTAGTAGGGTGAGGTCGGGTGCTGCAGACTGTTCTAGTGCCCTGGCCAATTCGTTGATATATATGTTGAAGAGGGTGGGGTTTTGGTTTGTTTGTCAATTAGGGTGTGCAGAGTGAATACGTGGTCTGTCGTACGATAATTTGGTAAAAAGCCAACTTGACATTTGCTCAGTACATTGTTTTCACTGAGGAAATGAACTAGTCTGCTGTTAATGATCATGAAGAGGATTTTCCCAAGGTTGCTGTTGACATCAAATTTCTCTACTTTGGGGTGATCAATCAATCAATGGTTCCAAATATTGGGGAAGCTGAGGATGATGTTGAGTTTTAGTGTGGTCTGTATATTTGATCATTTCATTGAGGATACCACCAACCCCACAGGCCTTTTGGGGTTGGAGGGTTTGTATTTTGTCCTGTAGTTCATTCAATGTAATTGGAGAATCCAGTGGGTTCTGGTAGTCTTTAATAGATTTGGATATGATTCTGCTGTTTTGTGTTAGAGCCAAATAGATTCTAGAAGTGGTGTCTCTGTCTTTGAGACATCGCGCCCCCCCCCCCCCCCCACCCCCCCGGTGCATCTCCCCTTTCAAACTTGTTTTCTTCCCCCTCGGTGCCTCCTTTCTCCCCTCGACCCTCCTTCCCTCCCTCCCACCTTTCTCCCCTCGACCCTCCCTCCCATTTTCACCCTATTCCTTCTTTCAAACACGTTTTCTTCCTCTGCTTTGTAATTGAGATTTATGCTTAAAGCCCGGTGAACCCATACGGGTGGGGGGGCGGCGGTGAACCCGTTCGGGGGGCGGCGGCGCTGTTGTGACTAATTCCAGGCCAGAAAACAACCCAGCGTGGGTATTCATTTTTAACTTCATTTTTAATGTTATTCCTAAATAGTTCACTGCTTTATAACATAGGTGTCTGGTAAAGTAGTGCACTATGTAGGGAATAGGGTGCCATTTGGAACATAACTCTCTTATTCCTCTGTCTGCTTACAAAGCTGAGGCCAAAATGGAGTACAGTTTTGGAGTTACATTTTTCAGAATAGTCTTTGGTTTAAGTACACTAGGATTATAAGTAAGTTTGTAGCAAATGGTTTGTGAGGTCATGATGGGGGGGGAGGGTTTGACAAATGATTCAAACATTGAATCAACACCCCGGAGAGGCCGTAACAGACATAGAATTCCCCACTTCCCCAATTAACTCTAGGGTAGGATGCCCCCCCCCACCAAGACGAGCCTGTGTACTGTACATTATGATCTCTGGCAGTTTTATTATGCCACGGCCTTCTCCCGTGGGTGTTTATAGGAGATGCGCGCTGGCCTTCTCCCGTGGGTGTTTATAGGAGATGCGCGCTGGCCTTCTCCCGTGGGTGTTTATAGGAGATGCGCGCTGGCCTTCTCCCGTGGGTGTTTATAGGAGACGCGCGCTGGCCTTCTCCCGTGGGTGTTTATAGGAGATGCGCGCTGGCCTTCATACTGAAAACCCACGGGAGAAGCTTCGAAACCACATTTCATTCATTATCCTCAATGGCTGTCATTCTGAACAGTGCAGTTCTGTCTCGGGTTCTTCCCTTCGTACTCGGTGAGATCTAATGATGGTGGGTTAGGTGACAGAAGTTGCTGGGAGCTGTAGTCGTGTGTGACTAGACTGTTAATGTGTTTATGGGGGCGGGGCTCATTGTTCTCCTACATCCTCATTGGCTCCCCTGAGGTGATCTCATCCAAGAGGAATTCCCTCCACTATGTACTACACCACACACAGCTCCAGCTTGGCAGTCCCTGTAAAAAAAATAAAAACCTTCCCAGTACTGTCACGTGTAATTACAAATGACTTACTCCATTTGCTGCTCGTCTCTCTCCCGCTCTGCAGAATGGCATGAGTAGAAAAAGGCAATTTTCAAAAATTCTTGTGAGTTAGTTAATTTAAGTAAATCTGTCAATTGAAATAAATAAATTGGGCCCGACTCTATGGATTTCACATGACTGGGCAGCGGTGCAGCCATGCTAGGCCCACCCACTAGGGAGCCAGGCCCAGCCAATCAGAATAAATTTTCCCCCACAGACAAATCTCTCCCCTCCCCCCCCCTGACATCTGTGGCATTGTGTTGTGACACAACTGCACATTTGATTGTCCCAAGCAAAGTGCACCTGTGAAATGATCATGCAGGTTTAATCACTGTCTTGATATGCCACACCTGTCAGGTGGATGTATTATCTTGTTAAATAAGGAATGCTTACTAACCGGGATAACACATTTGTGCATAACATTTTAAGAGGAATACGTTTTTTGTGTTTATGGAACATTTCTGTGATCTTTTATTTCAGCTCATGAAACATGGTACACTTTACATGTTGGGTTAGATTCACTAGCTCCTGCTGTCTCCTATTGTGCGATTTACAAACACATGACTGGTTCAACAGTTCTGGAGTATTACGGTGATAATGTGACATGAACGCAATCTGCTTCGTCTAACGTATTGCACAAGTATTTAACTTAAACATTTCTTGAAAAACACAATCGTTTTGACGCTACTGAAAAATCATTCCATGTCTTTTTCCGAAACCCCAGTATTCCCGCCCAAGCCTAATGGTAGGGTCAACAGGTGTCCTGGGAAAGGGTGTGTCTTTCTCACACACACACACACACAGAGAGGACAAACAAAGGCCTCTGTGTGGTTCACAGAAACCTGTTTGGAATCTGGTACCCCATTGAGAGGAGCATGGTCTACCACATACTCACACAGCCCTGTCTTCTCTGACATGTACATTCACCACTCCGCGTACAGAAACCAGAGATTCCTCGAGTACCAACAGCTTTTCTGTTTGAGCGTTTGGAGTGTCTACCTCTCTCTGGGTCTTGGTGGATACTAGAGCAGGAAAGATGGTGCCGACAGACCTCTAACATGCTTCAACCTGACTTTGCTATTTTGACTTTTATCCTGTCTTTATTTTTTTTTATTATTTAAAGCTCACACCATTATCACTTATGACCTTCAAGTACTTTTGAACTATGAATCAACAGCTACTAACCTCAACCTAATTTTGGCTCCTACTTCAACTCAGCTCTTCCCTTGTTTACACTGGACCCTACTCCATTTTGGCCTACCCAAGTGCCGCAAGCGAAGATGCGGTAGAAGGGCTGGAGTTCTTAGACTGACGCAAAGGGAAATTGTCCGGCACCCCCTGTTTTTGATTTAAGATTGATGTTTTGTTATTGGCAAATGTCCAGGCACTGGAGAGCAAGATGTGGGAGCTCCGTTCAAGAGCTTCCTACCAACGGGATGTGAAAAGTCGTAAAATGAACAGCGGACTTACAAAACCAGAGGGGTGTGTGCCTCTTTAAACAACTGGTCCTCTGCTTCAGGAAGTCTTGAGCTTCTGCTCACCTAACTACACTTTACATGTTGCGTTTGTGTTTTTGTTCAGTGGTGGTCCCATGTTTCATGAGCTGAAAAAAGATCCCTGGAATGTTCTAAATGCACAAAAAGCATATTTGTCATTTTGTGTAAAGACCTATGTTGAGAGAGAGCGTGCCATTGGCTTGTTGCCAGAATTGAATGTTCATTTTTCTACCATAAACCGCCTCAAACATTTCAGAATTTAGCAGTACATAAAACCCGCCTCACAACCGCAGACCACGTGTAACCATACCAACCCAGGACCTCCCCACCCGGTTTCACCCGAGGGATCGTCTGAGACCACCCGGACAGCGTATGACACTGGGTTTGGATAACTGAAGAATTTCTTCAAACTGTCAAACCCTCTCAGGGAAGCTCGTTGTCTTCACCAGGGTCTTGACCTGACTGCAGTTTGGTGTCGGAACTGACTTCAGTGTGCAAATGTTTACCTTCGATGGCCACTGGCACGCAAAAGTGTTCTTTGTGGATTAATCCCATTGTCAACTGTACCGGGCAGACGGCGCGTATGGCGTCATGTAGGCGAGTGGTTTGCTGATTTCAACCTTGTGAACAGAGTGCCCCATGGTGGGGTTATGGTATGGGCAGGCATAAACTACAAACAACGAACACAATTGCTTTTTATCGATGGCTATTTTTGAATGCACAGCGATACCGGGATGAGATCCTGAGGCATATTGTCGTGCCATTCATTCATCACCTTGTGTTTCTGTACACAATTCCTGGAATCTGAAAAATGTCCCAGTTCTACCATGGCCTGCATAATCACCAGACATGTCGTCCCATTGAGAAACTCCTGGTAGATACAAGACATTATCTGTAATCATCACGCCTGTCTACATCCCACCACAAAACGAGAATTTGCACTCAACGAGCTGTACAGGGCCGTAAACGATGTTCACCCAGAGGCAGCTTTTATAGCTGTCGGAGACTTTAAAGTGGGGACAAATCCTTTTTAGCAACATGTCTCATGCACCACTAGGCGCTAATACTGGACAACTTTTACTCTAGAAATGTATACAAGGCCCTACCTCGCCTTGAAGCAAATCAGACCATGACTCCATCCTCCTGCTTCCTGTCTGCAAAGAATCACAAACCGAAGTACCAGTGACGGGCTCAGTATTGACAAAGTTGATGCTAAGCTACAGGACTGCTTCGCTAGCGCAGACTAATGTTTCTGGGTGCGGATGCAGGATCTGCCAGTACCTCACTACAGGACTGCCTGCTGGTTGCATCTTGGTCACATGTCTCGAATCCTCTCAATCCCTTCCTATGTATTACTCGGCTTAATACAGCTTAATATCAGAAAATATGAATTCGTGCGAGCTGTAAGATGATAAAAGCTGCTTGTATTAACTACCATATTGAAGGAATACATTGAGACTTTACACAAGTCCAGCTTAGTCTAAGCTCTTATTTATCGTCTCATGTAGTCAGTGGTTGTATTTGTTAAGTTGGCACAGCGTTAGGTTGCATCCTGTTTACCGACTGCAGGTGCATCCAGCAACTTAACTCACCATGACATCATCAGACGGGAACCAGATTGTCCCGCTGTGGTGTGAACCAGAATGGGAAACGGTCAGTTAAAACGAAATGTTTTTCAGGGTGCACAAATCAGATGCAGACATTCCTATGTCAGTCCATTTTGACTGTTGACGAGTTAGGCTTTCTACGATGCTTTATAGACATACACTGTAAAAAAAAATAGTCTCTCCAATGTTTCATAGATGTATGAAAGACCATTTTTACCATGCAACGTTAGGTTTTGTAACTCACTATTGTTACTGTTAACGAGTTATGCTTTCTGCAACGTTTCACTCACATCCTCCGTATACTCTGACGCGCCAGACAGTCGGCATGTCTGGATGAGACTTCAGGATTTCACATTTTTATTTCCTGGCTAATATTGTGCCTATATATGAATGAACCTTGTCATGTAACATCAGTTAATGTCGTCCGTGTTATGTAGGGTAATAAAGTAATGTCTGCAGATTTTATTGTGGCACGATCTTAGTCACACTTCCTGTCCTTGGAATGTTTCCTGAACTGAAGAAACACTATTTATAAGACAGTCATTGTTACAGCTCCCTCCCCCCCCTTCTCCCCCTTCTTCTGTAGTATGTATGTTGTCTAGGAGTGTTTTGTTTGGTCTCCATAGGAACTGGGGGGAAGAAATAAGCAGCTTCCAAAAAAAAACCTTCAAACGTTTATTTGGTTTGGAATTATGTGTGATGGAATTTGGAACGTAAAGTGGTGTTTGGAATCTAAGGGTTGTACATGACAAATCTAAAGTGGTGTTTATTTCAAGTCCATTCATGAAGCTTAAAGCCTGTTGGTGTAAGGACAGAGGTGTTAGATGGGGCTGTTTGTGAACTGACCTATTTTTACAAAGTGAAAAACCTTTTTTAAAGTGGATTAAATTGATGAAACAATACTTTTTTTTTTTGTTGTGTGTACGGTATGTTAAGTCAATGTTATTTACAATTTATTTGATTTAGACATGCACTCCTGTTGAGCTAAATATCACTTGTGAACAGCCTGGCCCCGCCGTAAGGCAAATGTTTTCCTTCCTGTGGTTTGAGTTCCCTTCCACTCAGCGGAGTAGGAGACTCTTGATTTAAAGGTCTATATCGTTGTTTGGACGTGGGCCTGTAGCATTCACCTCCTAAAGGTGATTTCCAGATGTGTTGTCTGCTCCTGGGACACACTATCAAACTGATGGTCTGGGTTGGATGTTTTCGCACTGAAGACCAGTGTTCAAAGACCTGATTGGATCCTACATACCATACTGGGTCTATGTATTTTATATGGGTGGAGGTCTTCAGCCAGTCATCTACTACAGGTCATATTATATTATCTAAAAGCTTCACTCTTTGGACGTTCAATTCCACATTTTCTAGTGGTGCACCAAGTACCTTTTTCTCCTGCTGGATGCCGACTGCACCCTAGTTACTTCTCTAGATTTACGACTGACACTCAAGTCCAAACTAGTCAGTGGTTCTGTTCTCCTGTTCTTCCCTGGCCTTATCCTGTACACCTGGCTGGCTGGCTGGGGTGAGAAAAGGACAGGATTTAGCTGAACCAGAATGAAACAATGGAACTGATTTGTTCTAGCAAGTTACATGTTCTGCTGAATCCAAAGACATTGTTTCCTTTTCTCTCCCTGGTTCTGGAGGCTGTTTTAAAGGGATAGTGTGAGATTTTGGCAATTAAGCCCTTTGCTTTCACTTACCGTTAGAAGGAAGTTGACGGTTGATATTTGTAAACCATTGCTAACTATCTTTGGTGCAATGGCTGGATGTTGCGCTAACGATAGTTAGCGACTTCCTTAACTTCACGCAGATACTTAAATGGCATCGGACTGGGTACATAGAATCTCTGACTATCCCTTTAATTTTACAGCTGGGTGTTGGACTGCCCCTTTAAGCTAATGAGCAGTCGTTAGAATTTTGCAGTCATAACTAATATATTGATTTTTGCTGTTGCTAAAATGATCATTTGGGTGGGTTTATGAAGGTCTTAAACTTTAATTTAACTGTTCTTAACTTAACTAGGCAAGTCAATCTTATTTACAATGATGGCCTACCCTGGGCAACGCTGGTCCAATTGTGCACTGCCCTATGGCACTCCCATTCACGGCCGGTTGTGATACAGCCTGGAATCGAACCAAGGTCTGTAGTAAAGCCTCTCGCACTGAGATGCTGTGCCTTATAGACCGCTGTGGTGTGTATTTATTTTAAGTAACACAATTTTCATTAGTTTGTTACTGGAAGCTATGTGTAAAAACACTACAAAACAAATTCAAGTGTTCAATAAATTTGACTTATTTAGGAGAAGTCTAGGACGGAGCGGGGCATGACTTGTTAAACGTGGCAGAGTAATAAGTGTTTAATTCATGAGCAGTCCCAATGACTGCCAACAGCTCAAATGTCTAGAGACATGGTCTTTAGCGTTGCTAAATGTACACATTTAAATGATTAAATATCTTCCTCTATCGTCCCCTCTGTCGGTATACATGACTTTCAGTATTCATAGACGAGGTGGTTATCAGTTACACCAGAGCTGGTAAGGGTGATGTTGTGTCCTGACTAACACTCTCTAGTCCCCCTACATCCTCTGGGGAAGCCATGTCTACCAGGCAGACCCCTAACCCTCGTCCCCTCTTCCCTTCCCCTCTCTGGGCTGGCTGGGGATCAGGGACTGGGTTCATTGTGATTCTAGGACTCACACACATAGCAGTTCAGAGGGCCAGAGTTATGGCTGTTTGGAGTATGTCTCCCTTCTGCCTGTCAGGTCAGTTCCCTTGTCCTCTCTGGCGCTCTCCTCTTCCTCCAGCAGTGCCTCAGACAGTGAGGCTATGACTTAGTCCTGCCCTCTCTAAAGAGGTGTTTGGCCTGCAGGGTCTTTCCAGGTGAAAGTAAGGTTAAGTGAGTCATTCCCTCTGAGGGACCGTGAATAGCTTGGAGCTTTCCCAGCCTCAGAACTGCTAGGTTAGGGCTGTGAAACTCAATTACTGGGGGAGGGGGGGGGGGCTGATTAATCAAATGAATGTTATTGATTCGTTAGGTACTCAGCTCTCACACCCCTCCAAGAATTGAGTTTGACATCCTTGTTCTAGGTGGACAGTCGAGGCTGACGACAGTCCAGCTAGAGCAGGCCTCTGGTAGTAACATACTGTTTGTTCATCACTGTAGCTGTTAGGAACAGCAGAGGATTCCCCAGACATGGTAACAACAGTACTTCTAATGGGATATGTCATGGTGTCATGGTGTTGTAGTGTCAACTCCGTATTTTAGTTTAACACTACTGATTTGTCTACAGATTTACGAACATTAACCTCAGCAAGCCGTTGCTTATCAACATATGGTCATACCTGAACTATCCAAATAGTGACCAGGGTTATTCCTCGTTTACTCACCCAGGGGTGGCAGGTAGCCAGGTGGTTAGAGCGTTGTACTAGTAACCGGAAGCTTGCAAGATCGAATCCCCAAGCTGACAAGATAAAAAATCTGTCGTTCTGCCCCTGAACAACGTAGTTAACCCACTGTTCCTAGGCCGTCATTGTAAATAAGAATTTGTTCTTAACCGACTTGCCTAGTTAAATAAAGGTAAACTATATATAACTAGCATTTGTCCTGTTGGACGAGAGGCAGTCTGTCAGTATGCACGACACACAGTATATAGACTAACCTCACTCTTTGGGAAGAATGGTCTCCTGGTTTCACAAGAATAGGCTCTCTGCCTCTTTCTCGCTCTCACCCTCAATTTCAACACAAATGGGCTGTATTGGCATGGGGGGGGGGGGGGCTGTATTGGCAAGGGTGGGCTGTATTGGCAAGTGAAGTAAACTAAAGTGAAAAACAACAGTAAACATTACTCAAGTTCCGAAAGAATACAGACATTTCAAATGTCTATACATCTCTCTCTCCTTCCTTGTGGTACAATGGCGTCACCATGGTGATGGCCTCTTTCCACCCACCAAAGTCTATGACAGGGTAACTCTACACAGACCGACACAACACGGCTCTGAGACAGACATGTTGGTTGCTCCCAGGGAAGTGTTCACCGTCTTATGTACTTCAGTGATGAGACGGCAATCTGTAGAATAAAAGTTTAGTTAGTAACCGCTGTGCTTTACATTGTAATTTTTAAAACAGAATCGTGTCAGAAGGACCAGTCGAGTTAAATGGCTACATTCCATAGGGACAATGTTATTCCTAAACTATGCTACACACACAGTGATCCTGCAGAATAAACCGCTTTCCCCAGTCTGCTGCTGTCCGTCAGGCTCTTACAGAATGACTGTCTCGCAAAACTACATTTCAGTTGAGCTTGTCAAAGTTTTATTGGCATGTATGATAAGATACTACACTTATCTGTTGCGGTTTTTAAAGATAATCTGTTTAGTGTTTATGCTGACACATGGTGGGTTTCTGCCTCAGAGCAACAGAGTCCATCTACACGTTCATATTGTAGTGAGCTCTTAGCCGCAGTGTGGTACATGGCTGGTCATGGATGATTCGGTCCTATGCATTACAATACGTGGATGATTCCTTCCTATGCATCACAATACGTGGGTGATTCCGTCCTATGCATCACAATACGTGGGTGATTCCGTCCTATGCATCACAATACGTGGGTGATTCCGTCCTATGCATCACAATACGTGGGTGATTCCGTCCTATGCATCACAATACGTGGGTGATTTTGTCCTATGCATCACAATACGTGGCTGATTCCGTCCTATGCATCACAATACGTGGCTGATTCCGTCCTATGCATCACAATACGTGGCTGATTCCGTCCTATGCATCACAATACAAACTGGAATTTAGCTCAGCTCCTCGCCATGCAGTGTATTGGGTCATCTGTCTCTGTGCTGTCTAAACCGGTACTAGACTATGGGGATTGTCAAACTGTCTGTGGGTTGTGTTAGGTACTCCCCTTTTAGCTGGTTGTCTAGGTCTTAATGTAACACATTCAAAGGAAATGACAAACCAGCCTCTGCGAGCCAGGCCAGCTATTATGGGCCCTGGTCTAAAGTAGTGCTCTATATAGAGTGCCATTTCAGATGCACCCTGGGATAGCCCCTGCTATCAGACTGCCAGTGAATTTCTGTCCAAGTTTCAGAAAGTGCCTGTCTGTTCTCTCATCCTGCCATGTGCTCTCAAAGCTGTCTGCCTGTTTGGTATAAATCAAGGGGCTCTGGTCTGAAGCCATAGGGTTCAAGCCAGTACTGTTTGTTTATTAATTAGCATAGTGAGAAAAATAATGGGCCCAGGACTGGACCCTGTGGGACTCCCCATATTTTATGTAAGTCATAGTGTTGTGAAAATTGTTCATGATGCTCCACACACGACTCTTAAAGCCAAGAAGCACGAGAACTAAAACCGAACCACGATGTGAAAATGTAGTTTAAATAGAAAATGTAAATTTTGTACAAATGTATTTTATTTTTTACACACAGTAAACACACACTGGGCTGTGTTTGGTAGGGTGTGTCTCGTCAGCTGTGGGTTAGAGTTCAACTCCTCTGCTCACACCATTGTTATGTGCTTGCTGACAGGATGTTTGGCAGAGATGGCTGATACTGTGTACACACACACACACACACACACACCTTGAAGCAGCGGGAGGGGTGCAGTTGTGGACAGGGTGCAGCCCCTCCAGGTTGGGTAACGTTCTGCTCTGACCGAAAGATTGACAAACTACCCATTTCTCCCCCGTCTCTATAGCAGCAGTCTCTTGTGTTTCAATGTGTATAATGAATTACGCAGCGCTTGAAGATGACACCTATTGAATGGTTCTGTACTAAATGGCTCCCTATTCCTGTAGGGCTCCAGTCAAAAGTAGTGCACTATATAGGACATATGGCGCTATTTAGGACGCATCCACTGTTTGAACGATAAATCAGTTCTGTAAACTGTTTTGACATAGCTGTTGAGCAATATTTCAACAGCTATCTGATTTCCCAACCGTTTGAAGACACAATCTCTTCTCTAAACTTTAAACGTTTAATTTTGTTCCATTTGTTGTTTTTTTAACAACTGTCTACTTGTGGACCAGCGATGATTTTCTACCTGATGCTGTACAGCTACATGTGTCTTACTCTGGTCAACCGTTTCCTCCTCATCCGCAAAGATGAGCTAATGGGATCCTCTTATTGAGCTCAGTGAAATGAAGCTGTTTGGTGTTGTGTTGATCAGGATGACTTCACCAGTACGGTCAGAGGGAGAGCAGTGTTTATGTTACTGTCTGGTACAAAGGTCATCTTAACCAGGGCATTAAAACATGACTGTTGCACTTACAGTGCCTTCAGAAAGAATTCATACACCTTGAAGTAATCCACATGATGAATTCAGGCTGTATTTTAACTCATTCTCAACCATCTACACACACTACCCCATAATGACAGTGAACTTTTTTAATTTTTAAAAAATGTTAATGTATTGTTAATGAAATGTATTAATATTGCATTTACACTAGGCATTCACACCCCTGAGTCAATACTTTGTAGATTAATTGTTCTGGGTAAGTCTCTGAGCGTTCCACACCTGGATTGTGCAACATTATGCCTGTTATTCTTTTCAAACCTCTTCATGCTCTGTCAAATTGGTGGTTGATCATTGCTTGACAACCATTTTCAGGTCTTGCCATATATATTTAAGTCAAATCTGTAACTTCCCCTCAGGAACATTCTATGTCGTCTTGATAAGCAACTCCAGTGTAGATTTGGCCTTGTGTTTTAGGTTATTGTCCTGCTGGAAGGTGACTTCATTTCCCAGTGTCTGATGGAAAGCAGACTGAACCAGATTGTCCTTTAGGATTTCTCCTGTCCTTAGCTCCACTGTTTATTTTTAATCCTGGAAAAACTCCCCATTCCTTAAGTACAAGCATACTCATAACATGATGCAGCCACCACTATGTTTGGAAATATGGAGAGGGGTACTCAGTGTTGGATTGGATTTGCCCCAAACACAACTTTTGGTATTCAGGACAAAGTGTTAATTGCTTTGCCACTTTTTTTTTTTTTTTTGCAGTATTTAGTGATTTGTTGAAAGGTCTTGGAATATTTGTATTCCGTACAGACTTCCTCCTTTACTCTGTCATTTAGGTTAGTATTGTGGAGTAACTACAATGTTGTTGATCCATCCTCAGTTCTCCTATCACATTCATTAAACTCTGTTTTAAAGTTACTATTGGCCTCATGGTGAAATCGCTGAGCTGTTTTTTTCCTCTCCGGCAACTGAGTTAGGAAGGACGTCTTTACTTTGTGTACTGATACACCAATGTGTGATTCATAACTTCTCCATGCTCAAAGGGATATTCAATGTGCTTTTTTCCAATAGGTGCCCTTTTTGAGGCATTGGATAAACTCCCTTTTTTGAAATACACTGCTTGACTAATGGACCTTCCAGATAATTGTATGTGTGGGGTACAGAGATGAGGTAGTCATAAAATCATGATAAACACTATTGCACACAGTGAGTTGTTGCATGTTGTGACTTGTACATTTTTACTCCTGAACTTTAGGCTTGCCATAATGGGGTTGAGTACTTATTGACTCAAGACATTTCAGCTTTGAAATGTTGTATTTATTTTAAAAACATAATTTCACTTTGACATTATGGGGTTTGTGTTCAGGCCAGTAATAATACGTTAACTCAGTCTGAAACAACAAAGTTGAAGATCAAAGGGTTTGCATACTTTCTGAAGTCATGATCTGTATTGTCAAGGAAAATAGAAAAATACTGGCATTGTCAAGACTTTCTCCTCCTTCCTCATTGTTTTCAACCCCTCTTCCTCCCTTCTCCGTCCTTTGTCTTCCTCCTACTTCTCCCTTCATCCAGAAAGTAAATAGTGTTTGTGGATGTGAACCTAAATATCTGATCCTAGATCTGTTTCGCCCCTCCAGACTCGAAGGCCATAGTGGATGGGAACATGAAACTGATCCTGGGCATGGTGTGGACTCTGATCCTCCATTACTCCATCTCCATGCCGGTGTGGGAAGACGAGGTGGATGACGAGGCGGAGAAGAAGACCCCGAAGCAGAGGCTTCTGGGATGGATCCAGAATAAAGTGCCAGACCTGCCCATCAACAACTTCAGCAAAGACTGGCGGAGTGGCAAGGCCCTGGGAGCCTTGGTCGATAGCTGTGCTCCAGGTAGGTTCTGGGGGGTCAAGGTGTGTACAACAATGTCTAGAGGTTAACTGGTGGTGATGTTCATGTGCTTTTTGTTATGGAGTGGGTGTTGAGGTGTTTAGGATAAGGTTTTGATATGGATATTGGTCATGCGTTTTATTTTATTGATGTTTTTTGCAGGTCTGTGTCCTGACTGGGAGACGTGGGACAACAAGCCTTCAGACAACGCACAAGAGGCCATGCAGCTGGCTGATGACTGGCTGGGCATCCCTCAGGTGAGAATAAAACCGGTTGTGTCAGGGAGCCCTCTAGTCCCCGTAAAACTGGACCAGGGAGCGTTGTAGTCCCTGTAATTTGTTCTTGACACAGTGCATCTTCTGTGCTTTTCCTTATTGCAGTTTCCTTCTGAGCCAAGTTTGAATGGTGCTGAAAAATTACCCATCTACAGCTCTGAACAAAAATTAAGACACCACTGCAAAATTATCCGTTTCTGGTTTTACTATTTATAAGTATGTGTCTGGGTTAAATTAACATTTTTGTTTTAATCTATAAACTACTGACAACATTTTTCCCAAATAAAAATATCTTAATTTAGAGCATTTATTTGCAGAAAATGACAACTGGTCAAAATAACAAAGATGCAGTGTTGTCAGACCTCGAATAATGCAAAGAAAATAAAGTTCATATTAATTTAAAACACAATACTAATGATTTAACTTAGGAAGTTTATAGTTTATCGAATAAATATAATGTTTTAAAAAAAAACATTTAACAACTCTTAACTATGAATTGTAAAACCAGAAACAGATAATTTTGTAGTGGTCTCTTTTCTTTTCTTTTTCTCAGCTGTATTTACCTACCAGGTGGGTGCAGCATTCAAACAAGCAAAAGCTTTATTGAAATCAATCATACAACACGCCCAAGTTAAATGTCTGCAAACAGGAGACTCTAACTGTTCCAAAAGTTATTAACATTATTTATACAATGGGTGGGTCTAGTCCTGGACGCTGATTTGGTTAAATCCACTTTCCAGCCGGTGTCTATTCCACAAGTTACCACTGGCTAAAGCTATGATGTTAAAATACCTATTTACTCTGTTCCATCTGACTGCGCATTCCACTGTCTCATCAGCCCAGCCAGGCAATTTATAAACTTGATCTCCACTATAAAAAGCCTCAAGACAATATATCCCATTTACTTTTAGACTATCATTTGGTTTTCAACAGAGATTTTGTATACACCTTGCTGTCTGTCTCTGATATTGGCAACATTGTAGTAACATCTAGACTTACTCTTTACCCAGTCTCAACACCAGCAAACTTTTTGTTTGAATACTGAAATCTGTAGATTAGATAATTTGACGCTGACCAGTTTTCCTGACCCATGTGACTTGAACGGCAATAGTTATAGGTTGTCAGCAAAAACTCAGGGCCGTGTGTGTGGTGTCTAGAGGATATCTGTTATTGTCAGTTGTCTGTACTGTAGGTTGTGTCTGTCTTCTGTCTCAGGTGATTGCACCAGAGGAGATCATTGACCCCAGTGTGGATGAACAGTCCGTGATGACTTACCTGTCCCAATTCCCAAAAGCCAAACTGAAGCCTGGCGCACCCCTCAAACCCAAACTCAACCCCAAGAAGGCCCGTGCATATGGACCAGGTAAAGTCACACACTTTTATCCAAAGTGACTTTCAGTGCAGTGAGTGCATTAATTTTTAGTATGTCTGATACCTGAGGAAATGTTACCCACAACCCTGGCATTGCAAAGAATAATTTCTCCAAAACTGCACAACATTACTAGGTCCAAGGTTTATAATAATGACACACCTTAAGTAATACTGAGTGCCTGCCAAACACACACCATGTAGCGGTCTACACCGAGTCGACAAAACATTAAGAACACCTCCCTAGTATTGCATTGCACCCCCCTTTTGACCTCAACAGCCTCATTCATCGTTTAGCAGTCTTATGGGTAGAAGCTGTTCAGGGTTCTGTTGGTTTCCAGATTTGGTGCGCTGGTATGGCTTGCCACGCGGTAGCGGATACAGTTTATGTCTCGGGTGGCTGGAGTCATCGTCTTTTTGTGCCTTCCTCTGACACCGCCTGTTATAGAGGTCCTGGATGGCAGGGAGCTCGGCGCCCGTGATGTAAGGGCAGTGCAATTGCCGTACCAAGAGGTGACGCAGCCAGTCAAGAAGGTGCAGCTCTAGAACTTTCTAAATCTTTTCAGCCTCCTGAAGGGGAAGCGTCGTTGTAGTAAAATCTTCACAACTGTTTGGGTGTGTGGACCATGTTAATTCCTTACCGATATGGACGCTGAGGAACTTGAAGCTCTCGACCCGCTCCACTACAGCCCCATTGACGTGAATGGGGGGTGTGCTCGGCCCTCCGTTTCCTGTACTCCACGATCAGCTCCTCTGTTGTCCTGGCACCACAATGCCAGGTCTCTGACCTCACCCCTATAGGCTGCCCACTGTCGTCGGTGATCAGTCCTACCCGTCGGCAGCAAACTTGATGATGGTGTCTGAGTCAGCGTGGCAGATGTGGTGTTGCCTACCCGCACCACCTGGGGGGGTGGCCTGCCAGGAAGTCCAGGATAGAGTTTGTTAGCAGGAGGGTTGAGTATTGGTTAAGGGAGTGAGGGGAGAGGATTGTATAGCCGTGTGTTAAGATCTAGCTTTACTTATTTATTCTTCTCCTAGTTGCAGGTGACATGCTGGTAAATGAGGTAAAATCACCAGCCACAAGAAACTCTCTGAATGTGCGATTTCTTGTTTGCTTATGGGTCTATACCGCTTGTTGAGTGTTCTTAGTGCCAGCTAAGCATGAGGTATTCTAACTCAGGCAAGTAAAAACTTGAGACTTCCTTAACATTAGATCACCAGCTGTTGACAGACACACCCCTCCCTTTGTCTTACCTGAGTCCGCCATCCGGTTTGGACGATGCGCAAAAAAAAACAGCGCTGTATTAACATGTTCTCGTTTAGCAAAGACTCTGACAAACAGGACATGAGTTCTTCAGGACCCAGTGATCGGATAGTCTAGAACGGAGTTCGCCCAGTCTGTTCTCCGGTGATTGCACTTTCGCCAGTAGGACAGAGGGCAATGGTGATCTATTTGTTCGCCACATAATCAGGATGCTGGCTTGCCTGTTTCTTTCCCCCCCCCCTTGCCATTTCCTTATTCGAGTCCCGGGGATTAGGGTCTGGTCCGCCCGCTGCCGACTCGTTGAATTAGACATTATGTACAAAATCAGATCAGCTTAAAATACTAATGAGACTGATTCCAAATGTGTTATTTCATAGTTTCCATGGCTTCACTATTATTCTACAATGTAGAAAATAGTTTTTTTTAAATAACTCGAATGAGTAGGTGTCAACTTTGGACTGGTGCTGTATATAAAATAAATGGGGGGGGGGGGGGGTTTGGAAATGATGCGGACAATTACATTGTCTTCTATCAATGTATCTGCTATAGTAAAGCTGATCTCCCCTCTTAAGGAAACACAATAAAGAGGTCCCTCTGTAAATTCCGTTGCTTAATGGCAGGTTCATTCGTTACTTGACAGGATGGTCTGCATTCCCCATCTGATCAATAATGCACAGGCCAGCTATAGGTTCAGCAGCACTTTCCCTCCTGCCGTCATCAGACAGGAGAATGAAAGTACGGCGGTCTATTTTCCATCCATATGCTACAGTGTCAGACCCCTCTAGTCTCTGTAATCCTTGGACCCTGAAGACGACATGCTTTGGCTTCCAGCTACCTCCGTTGTAATACAAGTCCTGGATTTCACGTTGCTTTTAATCTCATCACCGCCGTCTTTGAAAGAACACAAATCAAATGTATTTATAAAGCCCTTCTTACATCAGCTGATATCTCAAAAGTGTTGTACAGAAACCCAGCCTAAAACCCCAAACAGCAAGCAATGCAGGTGTAGAAGCACGGTGGCTAGGAAAAACTCCCTAGAAAGGCCAAAACCTAGGAAGAAACCTAGAGAGGAACCAGGCTATGAGGAGTGGCCAGTCCTCTTCTGGCTGTGCCGGGTGGAGAGGAACCGGACTATGAGGAGTGGACAGTCCTCTTCTGGCTGACACACTGCTCTCGGACACTGTATTTGCACTCCGTTCCAAATCAATGTCATTGAATCTCAGCTGATCTGATTCTGAATCAGTTACTGAAGGATGAAGACCTGCAGTACTACAGACCTCCAGAGACTGTTATTGAGTACAGTCTCCTGTATCTTCTACAGTAGAGTATCTGGTGTGTTTAGTCTGTTCTCTCTCTCCCAGGTCTGGAGCCAGTAGGTAACAGGGTGTTGCGCCCTGCTATCTTCACGGTGGATGCGTTCAGCGCAGGTCAGGGACAGGTCACGGTTTACGTGGAGGACCCAGAAGGAACCAGAGAAGAGGTGAAGGCAGTTCCTAACGAAGGGAAGAAAACCTTCAGTGTCACCTACATACCCCAGGTTATGGGTCATCACAAGGTACAGTACAGCCAAGTCCCTTTTGTAAACATTCATGTAGCTTTACTACAAACTGATCATGTACCATTCCCCCACAATGCAGTCTGTCGCGGTGACTATTACCGCCACAGCAGCGGTCACGAGTTATGAAGGCAGTCAAATTCCACATTTTAGTCACGTTAATTAGGCTTCTCCAAGCTCTGCTGCACATGGTCATTAGTAGTCTACCAAACTTGTTAACTGCCTGGTACTCAGCACTCGATTGTCCCTCTAATCACTCTGACATCAATGTAAATGTAATGGAACATCTAATCAAATACTTCATGAGAGCCCATGAGCTCATCTTGCGCAACATTTATATAGGCTATGCAATTGCATGAGAAAAGTGATGGCCTCTATAGAAAGCTGATGGGAGCCTCTTTTTTAGTAGACTTGGCCTACTATTTATTTCTCAACTTTCCTAATATTAAACACATTGCTTATCTTTACAACAGGAGTATAGCCTACCTGTCTGGCATGAAAATTGTCCTCCATCTGCTGTTTAAGTGCATAGATATGTGTTTTCCCGCTTCCCCGTTTCAAAACAGGCGCATGATAATGATCCATTTTAACTCATGTTATTTAGTAAAGACCAGATTATTGAATCAAGAATAGTCTGATGGGTGACGATATTATCCTATCGCTTGTGAATTATTATTGTAATCATAATCGCACACCTCATGTATCCTTACCCCATAGGCCTATATGTTTTGATAAGGTTTGTATCACAACTGAAGTGACCAAATAACTTAAAATTAAGGACATCAATCCATTTTACAAGCGGTTTAGAGCCAAACTGGGATACATAAGCAGAGTGAGTTTCAAGTTTGGGCAAGGTCATTTTCACCATAAATGCACTTTTTTATTATAAAAGCTTTACACGCATAAGCATATTTGAGGTTGCTTTTGATGTTGTTTTCCCGCGTATAGCCTACCATGTGCGTGTTGCTGCGCTTAAACTGTTAAGCTATTTCGTCACATTATCAGCATGTTAAGCTGAACGTTCTGATCTATTGCATCAGCCACATTTTGTGTGATTTCTTTTTTTAATGCTAGTATTAATTTATCGCATCCCGCTACTGTCAGACTATGTTTTGGAATATTTATTTATCGCACAGAATAGTATAGAATAGACCTTTGGGGGAATAGTAGATTGACAGGCTACTGCTTTTGCTTTTCGTTATGCCTACTCATCTTGTTGGCTGACAAATTAAATGTGGAGAAGGAAATTATGATTATTATTTTCAGCCCAAGGGCACAATGGCCACTGGCTGCAAAATGCTTAGATTTTTCATAAAATATTTTGCTTTCATTACAGACATGCGAAGGGGATGCAGTTGGTTAATTCCAGGCATTATCAACTGCTTGTCAAATTGTGAATGAGAGACTGAAGTGTGTCCAGCCTGCGCAAAAAACAAAGCAGAGATCATGCCTTTTCAAGCAACTTTATGCAGCCTTACAATGTATTAAAAATTTAAACATATAGCCCAACGTTTGTAGAAAAACTAAAGTTACATTAACTCTAAATTAAGCATATAGGAGGACCTGTTTAACCTCAACACAGAACAGCCACATGTGCGCACTCCCTCAAATCGTTTGGAGAAAATATTAATATTTTATTCAGCTTTGTTCAATTGTATTCTTCATACTATAAAATGATGCCACAGAATTCTAAGCAAATCTAGTCTGCTAAATGAACTAGTGTCGCCCACAGACATTTGGCATAGCCAGATCAGGACCTAACATAAGGACAACGCAGAGTATTCTGTTCTTCTGAAATGGACCACATTTTCTTCATATCATGTTTCTTTAGACCTGTCTAAAATAAATCATGGATTTATTATACTTTTTAATATGTAGATGTTCCAAAGGTCTGAATCAGTGGCTTGTCGGCCGTGTGGAAGCCTGAAGATGTTATTTGTGATTTGACTGCCACAGTCCTACCAACAACAGCATTTTCACTTCATATTGACAAGCTCTTGATTCAGTTCTAGAGTCAAGTTCTTCACTTGCCCGGGAGCTTGTCTGATAATGTGTCTAAACTGTTTGACGGCATTCGATACCACTTCCATGATTTCTGACATGGCCGGTGTCTGGTCTTGTCTAGGTGACGGTGCTCTTTGCAGGCCAGCAGATCCCCAAGTCTCCGTTTGAGGTGAGCGTGGACAAGGCTCAGGGAGACCCCACCAAGGTTACAGCTAAAGGGCCTGGACTGGAAGCTATTGGAAACATAGCCAACAAACCTACTTACTTCGACGTCTACACTGCAGGTTGGTGCTCCTTCTGTTAGCAGGATAATAACTGACCACATACGCTGGGCTGTTAAACTTCTTGTTGTGTTTATTAGCATTTTGAAGTTGGCGCTTTGTAGACTGGTCCCAGATCTGTATATTTATGAAAGTGAAAGTGAATCTAAGTGCTTTGGCTAAAATATTGCTGTGTTCCCCTCACAACTAGGGGCAGGAGTGGGAGATGTGTCGGCTGTCATCAAGGATCCTCAGGGCAGACCGTTGGAGGCCGTGATGGAGGATAAGGGAGACAGTGTGTTCAGGTGTACCTACAAGCCCACCCAGCAAGGTCCTCACACAATCACCGTCACCTTCGGAGGCATCGCCATTCCCAAGAGTCCTTCTACTGTCAACATTGGACCAGGTGAACCCTAACCTAAGCCTGGATCAATTATATTGGTTGTAGCTAAACCTTCTGAATACA